>NW_028261459.1:0-50495 GCF_051295495.1 Thamnophis sirtalis
TCTTTTCAAATGTGTAGTTTCTGTTCAGTTCTTCGCCTCGTGTAAGTTTCATCTTTATTAAGATAAGTGATGGATTGCTGAAAAGGTCAGCGAGGTTATCCCTGCTGAACGACTCGTTTGCTAACTTGCAGTAACTATTGGGGGCCTCTTCCCAAGAAGGAGCAGGGAATATCCCGGGCTCCCTCCCAGAATGCACTGGGCCTCCCTTGGAAGGGCCTGAAGGAGAGCCAGCCTCGGCCTCTTCAGGACCACGGAGAGCTCCAGGAGGGCAGAGGCGTTGCTCCCGCAGGAGACACAGGAGCCGGGGAGGGGGTGGGGAGGTTTCCCGGGGCTATGCTGAGGGGTGGGGGGGGGCTCCAGCCAGACTGCCCTCCCCTCTCCTTGCAGCTCCCCCATGGGCTTTGCCCTGAAGACCTACATGAGCCACGTGGGCATCTGCCCTCGGGAGTCTCGCCCGGCCAGCGTTGTGGAGAAGTCCAGGAGAAAGACAAGTGGCTTCCCTTCTTCCCCAAGGCCAAGAAGGTGGGTGGGGGAGCCGGAAAGGGCGGGGCCTCAGCCCCCCCCAACCCTGACCCCCCCTTCTCCCTCTTTTTGGGGCCACAGAGCAGCAGCAGCAGCAAGAAGGAGGCCGCCGTGGAGGACAAGAAGCGGAACCCCATCCTGAAGTACATCGCAAAGCCCAAGAGCGCCTCCCAGAGCAGTGAGTCCCCCCCCCACCTCTGCCTCCTGCAAACGGCTCCCCCCTCCCCACTTACCCCCCACCCCAGACCCCCCCCCAGGCTGGCTGGGCAGGCCCCCCCTCCTCCCCCTCTGCCTCCACCCCCCCCTCCTTCATTTGCCCCCCCCTCACCCCCCTCCCCTGCTTGCTTTTGACCCCCCCATTTCTGTTTTTCTTTCCAGCATTTCATGTCCCTCTGTCCCCCGTGGAAGGTAAACGCCCCCCTCCCCTCCCCCCGCACCCTGGCTGGCCTCCCCCCTCCCCCCCCTGCCGCTTTCGCAACTGGGGAGGGGGTGATCCCTTCCCCCAAAAGTGATCGTAGCTCCCAGGTCCTGCATTCTGCACTTTGTTCCAAGCCCCCCCCCCCCCTTTTGACCAGCAATGGGCTCTGCCGTCCCCATTCGGGCTTCTAAATGGCTGCGGAGGCTGCCTCCCCCCAAGGGGGCCCTACTTGGGGGCCCTTGGGAAGCTGGGTCTGGGGGAGGGGAAAGGCCAGGGAGGGGCCGAGAAGAGGGCAGAGACGGGAGCCTTCCTCCCTTGAGGGCACAGGGGCCAGGGAGCAGCCCCCCAGTCCCCACCCTCCAGTCCAGGCTCTTTGGAGGCCGGGGGCCGGTCAGGCAGGGGGGTCCTAACGGCTTCCTCTTTGGCAGTTAAACCTGGCAGCGTCCGGACCATCATCCAGCATTTTGAGAACAGCCAGGAGTGCCAGGAGGCTGCCCTGCAGCGCCTCTCCACGGGCAGCTTCCCGGAAGACCTCCTGGACTCGGACGGGTGAGGGGCTCCGGCCCTTCTGCCTTTGGGGGAGGGGGGGGCTCTTTCCCTAACGACCCCCAGCGCCGAGTCTCCCGGCTGCTCCAGCCCCTCGCCCATCGTGGGAAGGGGGGCCTTGTGGGGAGGGAGGGGGTGGGGGCCTCTGAAGTCAAATCCTCGTGTCCCCCACCCCCCTTCCTCCAGTTCCAGGGCCGAGGTCCGGCTGGGCCGCTCGGAGAGCCTGAAGGGCCGGGAGGAGCTGAGGCGGCTGCGGAAGGCCGAGAACGTCCCCCGCTCCCGCAGTGATGTCGACATGGATGCGGCCGCCGAAGCCGCTCGGCTCCACCAGTCGACCTCCTCCTCCGCCTCCAGCATCTCCACCCGGTAACGTGGCGCCTCTTTGGGGGAGCCGGAGCCGCGTGGCGTCCCACGCCCAGGGGAGGCCCACCGGGTGTTGCCCCTCTGAAGGGAGGGCAGAGCGTGGGGGCTGACGGGCGAAGGGACCGGGGGGGGTGAGGGAGTTGGGGGTGGGAGGGGTGGGCTGACTCTGTCCCATCTCCGCTCTCCAGGTCCCTGGAAAACCCCACCCCACCCTACACTCCCAAAATGGGGCGCAGGTGAGTGGGGAGACGACCGGGGGGGGGGGGCCGAGAGAGATTTCCCCACCTGGAGGGAAGTGATCAGGGGGTCACTTCCCTCCTTTTCCCATGGGGGTGGGGGACTTGCTTGGCTTCCTCCCCTGTCCCTCTCCTCCCAGGCGGAGGAGGTGCAGAGCTGCTCCTGGGGCCGGGGGGGGGTTCCTCCTCTCGGGGCCCGGCCTGACCCCCTCCGCGTCCTGGCAGGAGCATCGAGTCCCCCAGTCTGGGCTCCAGCTCGGAGGCCTTCCTGCCCCACTTGCTGGAGGATGAGCTGGGACAGTTCTCGGACCTCGAAATGGAGCTGGACTCCCAGAACTGGCAGCACACGGTGGGACGGGAGGCGGCTGCCCAGCTGCCTCAGCAGGAGGTCGACCGCCAGGAGGTCATCAATGGTGAGGGAGGGGAACTGGGGGGTCCTCAGAGTAATCCTGGGGGGGGGTCTGTCCCTTGGGTGTAGGGAGAGAGGTCAGCCAGGCCCGGAGCCTCTCCCTGACGGAGCCTCCGAAGGGCCCTCGGAGGCCCCCTCTGACCCGCTCCCCATCGCTCCCCCCCCCAGAGCTCTTTGTGACGGAGTCCTCCCACCTGCGGACGCTCCGCGTGCTCGACCTGCTCTTCTACCAGCGCCTGAGGAGGGAGGGGCAGCTGTCGCGGGAGGAGCTGGCGCTGCTCTTCCCCAACCTTCCGGAGCTGATCGAGATCCACAGTGAGGCTGCCCCCCCCACTCCCTCCCCCCGAAACAAACGGGGGAAGTTTGGAAGCGGTTTTCCCTGGCAGGGTGGGGAAGGGTCTCTTCGGGCCCTGGAATTACGGGATGGGCTCCCAATGGGCCAGGACTGGGGTGAATTCAGTGGGAGGGGATTCAGCCAGCAGCATTAACACTGAGTGGGGGGGGGGAGGTTGCGGAGACAGGTGTATTTGCGTGGGGGGGGGTCTTTCCTGGGGGGGTGGAGGGCTTGGCTCCTCTTAGTCCGCCCTGCCTTCTCTCCCTGCCCAGATTCCCTCTCGGAATCCATGAAGAAGTTGCGGGAGGAGGGGCCGGTGGTGAAGGAGGTTGGGGACCTGATGCTTTCGCGGGTGAGCCACCGAAGGGGGAGGGGGGGGCTTGGGGGCTGGGTAGGAGTGGACTTTGGGACCCCCATGGGGACCCCCGTCTCCTCCTCCTCCCTGCTAGTTCGATGGGGCTGCGCTTGAGGAATTCCAGCAAGTGGCCGCAGAGTTCTGTGCCTACCAGTCGATGGCGCTGGAGCTGATCCGGACCAAGAAGCGGAAGGAGACGCGGTTTCAGCAGTTCATGCAGGTGGGGGACTCTCGGGGGGGGGGGGGAGAGCCGGGGGGGCGGTTGTTGTGCTCAGGGGAGAAATTGATGGAGGCAGCCGGAAGAGCCCGTCTGAAGGGCCCCTCCTGTCGCCTGGGACTCACATGGGGAGGGGGTTTTGGGGGGGGCACCACCCAGCCCGCTTTGTGCTGCTCCCCAGGAGGCCGAGAGCCACCCGCAGTGCCGCCGGCTGCAGCTGAAGGACCTCCTCATCTCCGAGATGCAGCGGCTGACCAAGTACCCGCTCCTGCTGGACAGCCTCATCAAGCACTCCTCAGGTGGGCCTCCGCCCCCCCCAAAGACGCCCGCTGCCCCTCCCCTCCGCTGACCCCTCCCCTCCGGCCCTCCCCCAGGGCAGCCCGAGGACCGCCGGAAGCTCTGCCGGGCCCGGGACCAGTGCCGGGAGGCCCTGCGCTACGTCAACGAGGCCGTCAAGCAGGCGGAGAACCAGCAGCGCCTGGAGTCCTACCAGAAGCGCCTGGACGCCACCTCCCTGGAGCGGACCAGCAACCCCATCGCAGCGGAGTTCAAAGTAAGCCCGGCACCTGCGGGGGGGAAGGAGGGGGGAAGGAGAGGGGTGGCCCCACGCTGACCGCTTCCTGCCCCCCTGCCCAGAACCTGGACCTGCGAGGCCGCCGGATGATCCACGAAGGTCCCCTCCTCTGGCGCATCAGCAAGGACAAGACTCTGGGTCTGTAGGGCCGAAGGGGAGGGGGGGTCCCCTTTGCAGGGGGGGCAGGTGTACTGAGAGGCCTCCCCCCCTCCCCCCACAAGACCTGCAGGTGCTGCTCCTGGGAGACCTGCTGGTGCTGCTGCAGCGTCAGGACGAGCGGCTGGTGCTGAAGTGCCACAGCCGGACGGTGCTGGGCTCCTGCGACCCCAAGCAGACCTTCAGCCCCGTCCTCCGCCTCGGCTCCGTCCTCATCCGCTCCGTGGCCACCGGTGAGCCCGGCCCCCTGCCCAGCGGGGCTCAAGAGCCTTGGGAGGGGGGGGATTCTGAGACACGGGGGGGGGGAAGAGATGGAGGTGCTGAGCAGCCCCCCCCCCCGGCCTCTGCTTCCCTCCGCAGACAAGCGCGCCCTCTTCATCATCTGCACCTCCGAACTGGGCCCCCAGATCTACGAGCTGGTTGCCTCCACCTCCCTGGAGAAGAACACGTAGGGAGAGGGGGGGCAGGGGGGGGCCCTGGGGCCGAGCAGGCTGTCCTTGGGGGCGGTTGGGGATTTGGCCTGGCTGAGGGAAGCTGCCCCCTCCCCATTCCCCTCCCCCCATCCCAAGGGTCTCCAGTTAAAGCCCCCTCCTCTTTCCTGGCAGGTGGATGGAGCTCCTGGAAGAGGCGGTCAAGAGCGCCACGCAGGCGGTCCCCCTGCCCCCGCAGCCCCACACCCGGCAGCTGTGCCCCCACCAGCCGGCCCCAACCAGGTGGGCGAGGGTCGCGCAGGAGGGGGCAGGGAGGGGAGGGCCAGGCTTCGTGCCCCCCTCCTCCCAGGACTGGCCCCCCGTCCCCCGCATTGGACCGCTGCTCTTTCTCCGCAGCTTCATCTTCCCAGATGCCGAGATGGCCCCCCGGCTGGACCGAGAGAGCAGCCCCCCCAGCTGTGAAGCCGAGAATGAGGAGGGAGGGGCCTCGGGTAGGCAGCGGGTGCCGGGGGGAGGGGCTTTGGGGGCAGCAAAAGGCAGGGAGGGGCATCTGCCCCCTTCGTCCCACTGGATGGGAGGAGGGGCTGGTCTTCCCCCCTCCCCAGCTGCTTCACAGCCCCCCCCCTCTCCCTTCCCAGACCACACTCCGACTGAAGCCTCTGCAGCTGAGCAGCTGGAGGGGGGCACCCAGAGGAGGAGGAGGAGGAGGAGGAGGAAGGCAACCCGCCCACCACCGCACCTGTGTTGCCCCTCCTGGAAGAAGCCCCCCCTCAGAGGCCCCCCTGCTTGGAGAGCATGGCCGAATCCGCCCTGGGGGACGGTAGGTGCCCCCTTCTCCAGGCGGGGGCCAGGCTGGGCCCCCCGGGGCCTCCCACTGTGCTTGGGGGGGCTGGATGGGACTGAAGGCGGCCCCTCCCCTCTTGTGCCCCTCCAGTGGAGACCCTGCGGAGGCTCCTTCTCCACAGCTTCCTGCCCTGCCAGGACTCGGAGCCCGAAGACGACCTGACCCCCACTCCTTCGGGGGCCGGCCGCAACCGGCACTGGGGCTGGGCCAGCCAAGAGGAGCCCTCGGAGGGCCCCCAGGCGCCTCTTCTCCCTGGCCCTCCGGAGCCGGACGGGCAGGGATGTGCGAGCGAGCCCCCGTCCTCAGGCCCCACAAGCCACCCGGGGCCTGACGAAGGCCTGGAGGAGGTGGGGCCCCCTGCAGTCCAGGCAGGCAGCCAGCAGCAGCCTGAGACTCCCAGCTGCTACCTGGTGGTGCGGAAAGGTAAGCGCAGGGGAGGGGAGGGGAAGGGGCACCCGAGAGAAGGGAGGGGCAGCAGCTCCTGGGAACCCCCCCCCCATGGTGGCCTTTGGGGAGGGGCTTAGCAGCTTGGCTTGATCTGCAGCTACTTACTCTTCAGAGCACCCCCTCCCCTCCCAAGGCCCCTCCGGCTCTGCTCCCCTCCTCCTCTTTCACTCCCCCCCCCCCCGCTTGCCTCTCTGCTGCTCCCCTGTGGGTGACGGTGCTGGAGCCTCCTGGGATTCCCAGTGGTGACCTCTCTTGTCTCCCCCCCCCCAACCCCCCTCCCTCCACACTTCCCCCTTCCTGGCGTCTCTTCCACAGCTGAGGTGGAGGGGAGTGAAAGTGCTCGGCTCTTGATGGAGAAAGACACCGGAGCCCCCCCTAACACAGATGGTAAAGACCAAAAGTAGAAGCCCCCCCCCCACTCACACACACACACCAGATAGTGAACCTCTTAGGGGGGAAATTGGGTGGGGGGCTGAGCGAGGGAGGGGCTGCCTTTGAGGGGGGGGAGAGGAGGGGTCTGCACCCTGCAGTCTCTGGGCGATTTTATTGATTTCTTCCATCCGCACAACCCCACAGGGGAGACTCTGGGCACACAAACACACCAAGGGAAACAGCCACCACAATTGAGGCGATGGAAAGAGGGGGGCTGCCTTCTACGCAGGGCCTCACCCCCCCCAGGAGGGAGCCCCTTTCCCCACGTGGGCCTTCTGCAGGTGGAAGAGGGGCCTGGCTGGGCTGTGGGGGGCTTGAGAGCTGCAGGGTGGCTGAAAGCCTCCCATCGCCCGCACTTCCGGCTGGGGCCGTAGGACGGGGACGCAGAGGTTTTGCCCAAGGGACTGGAAGAGGAGCCCCTTCCCCAAAAGAGGACCCTCTGAGCCGCCCTCCTCCTCCTCCTCCTCCTTACAGGAAACACTTTCTACTTAAGCCTGCCGGCCGACTCCAAGCAGCCCCCAGCAGGTGCCCAGAGCCTCGGGGAGGCAGAGGGGGCTTTCAGCCGGGCCCCATCCTTGCCTCCGGCGGTGCCTTTGCCCGCAGGCTGCCAGGAGAGACCCAGGGAGACCCTGGCAAGGTGGCCCAGCCCAGCAGAGCTCCCTGCGCCCAGCCAGGGCACCTGGGAGACGGAGGCCGTCTTCCGGACAATAGAGCAACTCACCCTCAAGCTGACCAAGCTGAAGGTGAGCCAGGATGGGTGAGGGGGGCAAAGTGGACGCGGCATGGCCAGAGGGGGGATGGAGGGCAGGGAAGGGTCCCCCCTGCCCCCCTCTGCAGCTCTCTCCTCCCCTTGCAGGACGTGGAAGGGGCCTATCAGCAGCTGCTGTTCCGGCAACCGCCGCCAAAGGGCCACTGCACCGCCGAAGCCACACCTGGGCAGGGAAGCGCCTCATTGCCAGAGCAGAGCCGGATGTTGCCCAGCACCCACCGGGGGTCCAGAATCAGCCACCCCTCTCTGCCCTCCTCCCCAGAGTCCCCGGTGGCTGCTAAGCCTGGTACGAGGGCTGGAGGGTCCCGTTGCTCCATGCCCGCCCGCTGTCCACCCGGGGACTGATGCCAATGTCTCTGCAGATGTGAACGGGCTCTCTCTCGCCCTGCCCGAAGACGGCTCCCAGGAAGTGTCCTTGTAGGGCAGGAGGGCCTCCGCCAAGGAAGGAAGGAAGGAAACGGCACCTCCAGGCGATGCCTCCTTCGTCCTCCCACCCGGCCTGTGCTGGAGAGGGGGGGGGGGGCATGGATGGGACCCGGAGCGGCCAGGGTGAAAAATGGCGAAACCAAGGAGCAAGCGGAGGAAAGCGGGACGCCGCCTGGTGGGAAAGGACAGGCGTCGGCTTCTGTTCCGTGGAGACATCCCGAGGCTTCCCCAACGCGAGCGAAGGCAGACTTTCCGCTCTTTCCCCCAAAACGTTAAGGAGCCCCGGTCCCCCCCGCCGGCTGACTTTGGGGTCCAGCCCTTCGTTTTGTCCCCTAGATGGATGGAGCGGTTGCACATTTGGGTGTGCCCGAGAGACGTGTAGATACACGCACGCCCTGCAGAGGACAGCGGGAGTATATTCTGTATAATTGCACTTTTGTTTCCCTTTAACATCTTCTCTCCGTGGGGAGGAGAGTCTCACCAGGAGGCCCTGCAGCCCCCCAGACCTTCTCCTCCCCAGGGGGTATAAATATGTATGTATGTGCATTGAGGTTTTGTAAATACGATAGACGGTTGTTCCCTGTGGCTCCTTTCTCACTTGTCTCCATGCCTCCTCCCCAGGCTCTTGGCTGAAGGCTCGGGCCCTTCTGGGGCCGGGAAGACTCCCCCTCTCCCCCCCCCCCACTGAGGGGGCCCCTCCCCTCTCCTGGAGTTCACCCCATGGTCGGTTTGATTTTATTGCATTCGAGGCTAAAAGGTTTTTCAACAGAAAACAAAATGTCCTTTCACCTGTGTAGAGAGGAGGGGCCCCCTTTTCCCTTTGAAGGTGGCAGGTTATGGAACGGCTGAAGTGGGGAGGGGGATCTGGGCCTGCCTGACACCCGCACAGGGCTCTGAGCCTTTGCACATTGGCCTGGTGTGACATGCAGCCCAACTGCTATTTGGCCACCGGACGTCTTTGGAAAAGCAGAGCGGTGGGCTGTGAAGGGAGGGTCCGTCCCGGCTGCTGGAAGGCCTGCGCCCACCCCTGGTCCTGGGCCACCCAACCAGAGTGGGGGGGGGGCGCACATGGCTGAGCTGGAAGCCCCTCTGACCCCACCAGCATTAACAGTTTTTTTTCCCCAGGCGGAACTTTTTAGGCAGAAGGAAAACTTTTAATGGGAGGAAGGGAGGCCTCCGTCCTTCCAGCCTCCGAGTGAGGAAGGGGCTTCTCTGCCCTCCGGTGCCATCCTGGGGGCTCTGCCCAGGGGGCTTGGCTGGGAGCTTCTGGGTGCAGCATCCTCGGGGAGAGGCTCACAGGGCAGCGGCCAGCTGCTCCTCCTCTGTCCTGGCCCTGGGCAGGGGGTCTCGGGGGCCCATCAGCTCCTGGATCCTGCTGTAGGTCTTGCTCTCAGCCGGGAAGGTGTTTTTCTGCAGGGGGGGGGGTCAAAGAAAGGGTGGGGGGGCCATGAGGCCAAGGACTCCGGGTGGCAGGGAGGGGGGGGCTGCCCACCCCCTTGGACTGGCAGGGGGGGACTCACCGCCAGAGAGAGACGCAGGAGGCCGGTGGGCCCCTTGGCCCCAGGGAGGATCCGGCTGACTTGGTACTCCACCGTGGCCAGGAAGCCCTTCAGGCCGTTCTCCGAGATGTTGTTGCCTGAGGGGGCAAGGAGGGGAGGGGAATGGGTCCTTCCTCCACCTTGGAGGCCCCCCCCAGCCCCTCCCCTCCCCAACCTACGCATGAGGTTCAGGTAGATGAGAACGCGGTTGCCATGGAGGAAGACCTGCCCGTCGCGGTGCTCGGCTTGTTCCAGCAGCGGGTTCAGCATCTCGGTGGGCTCCAGGATCTGCTGCAGGGGGAGGGGGGGGCAAGCCAGGCAGGTACAGGAGTTGGGAGGAGAGGCGGGGTACGGCTGCCCTCCCCCCTCCACAGTCCCTCGGGAGTCTGGCCAGGAGAGGCGCTTGGCAGAGGACGGCCGGCCTTGGCTCCGGCGGGCGGGCGGAGGCTCCGCCATCCGTGCTACGCTCAGCCGGAGCTGGAGGGGGGGGGGGCTCACCTCCACTTCCAGGACCTGGGAGCGCTTGTCCTTGGAGCCCAGCTTCACCCCCTTGGCCCCCTTCGCCTTGGGGTCCACCGGGGGAACGGCTGCGGGAGACAAGGGGAGCTCAGTGGGGGAGGCCTCCGAGGCCTGGGGAGGGAGGGAGGGGAGGGTCAAGGCGGCCCAGCCAGAACCTTTCTTGGACTGCTTGGCATCCTCCTTCTTGGCCTGGGCTGCTGGTGCCGCCGGTGGCTGTGCGGGAGCCGCTCCGCCCACTGGGCCCTTCTCCTCCTTTTTGGTGAGTTCCTGGAAGAGGCCAGATGCCGGTCTCTCTGCCTGCCGGGGAGCTGCTCTATGCTCTCTAGGTACCCCCTCACCCAGCTCTGCTCCCCCCCCCCGGGGTCCTTGGGATGGCTCGCCTTCTTCTTGACCATGGACTTGGCCCCCTTGGCGCCCTGCAGCTTGTCAATGGCGGTGCTGCTGACGTGGCTGGTGGGACGGTCGCTTTTCGGATCCGAGTGTCTCGGGGGCTGGGAAGGAAAAGCGGGGAGGTGTTCTTGGGGGACCCTGCGGAGCCTCCGATTCAGCCCCTCCCAATTCACAGAGGTGGGGGGTGGGGTTTGCCTGTGCCAGTCCAGCCCCCTTCAGAGGGAGAGCTTCTCCGCAGACGGGACCCCCAGCTGCTCACCAGGCGCCCTCTCTCCTGGGCCTCCTTCTCCAGCAGCAGCCGCCGGCGCTCCACCACCTCCGTGTGGGTGAGGGCAAAGGGGCCGAGCACCTGCAGGGCAAGCAGCCGGCTGAGGGACCCCTGGTGGCTGCCCTCTGGCCACCCTGGGCCCCCCCGGCACTCACCTCGGCCAGCTTCAGGGCTCCCTCGTCCCCGATCTGGTTATGTGCCAATGACAAGGACAGCAGGGACCGGTTGAGGCGCAGGCCCTGCATGGAGGAAGGAGCCCCTGAGGCCAGGCTCAACGGGCAGCTCCCCCCACCCCCCATCAACGGGGAAGGCAGCCGGCCAAGGAGAGCCCGGGAGGCCGTTCCCAGCGGCCTCACGTTGGCGAGGTGGGTGGCCCCGACGTCCGTGATGTGGTTGTAGCTCAGGTTGATGGAGACCAGGTTCTTGTTGGAGGTGCGGAGCGAGGAGAGCGCCTGGCCGATCAGCAGCACCGCCTGGTCGTCCATGCAGTTGTTCCGCAGGGACAGGTGGGCCAAGCTGGGGAGAAAGGGCCGCGGGAGAGGGGGTGCCGCCTTCCCACCCAGCCCCAGCCTGGGCTCCTCCCGAGTGGCCCTCAGGGGAGGCCCTGCAGGGGACCAGCAGCAGCCCCACAGGGGGGCCCTCTTGCGCCAGGCAGCCGGGGTCCTGGGCCAGAGGAGGGCTGGGGAGGGGTCCCGGGGCTCTCCGGCCTCACCTGCTCTCCTCCGAAACCAGCTTGAAGAAGGAGCGCTCGGGCAGGGGGTTCCCTTCCAAGACGAAGGTCCTGCGGGGCAAGAGAAGAGGCCACCCTTGACCGGCCAGACCCCCCCCCACTTCCTTCCCCTCCAGCCCCGGTGGGGGTCACCTACTTGAGGTTGACGCAGGCGGCCAATACGGGCAGCAGGGTCAGGAAAGTGGCGTCAGTCAGGCCGACCTTCCAGAGGCTGCGGGGGAGCAAGAGAGTCCGGCTGTCCGCAGGGAGAGAGACGCAGGAGACCCCCGCCCGTGCCCCTCCCCTCCCGCCGGCTGACTCACTGGAGGGCCTGGAGGTGGGCGAGGGCCGGCAGGCACTTCCCCAGGACCCCCAGCATCTTCTCCTCGATCTTCCAACCTGCGGGCGGCAGAGAGGCCGGGCAGAGCGGGCGGGCGGGGGAGGAGAGCGGGGGAGGGGGCTCCCGGGAGGCCCCCCAGGCTCACTGCGGATGAAGACCTCGCGGGCGCTCTTGGGGTCCTCGTGCTCCAGCTCCACCTGCACGCAGGGCCGGAAGTAGGCGTACTTGGCCTGGATCTGGGCGAGGGCCGGCAGCGCCTCCCGCTGCTCCCCCGCCGGGACCCCCGCCGCCTCCGCCTCCTCCAGGGGGGCCCCGGCGGGCGGGTGGGGGCGGCTGACCACGCGCGGCGCCTCCTGCAGCCCCGCCCGCGCGCAGAGCTCCGGGAAGTCCAGATCCAGGGCGCCGCTGCAGACGTACTCCTCTGCGGGGGGAGGGAGGGGGCAGGTGAATAGGGGAGGGGGCGTCGGTGAACAGGGGAGGGGGCGCCGGGGGGAGGGAGGGGGCAGGTGAACAGGGGAGGGGGCGCCGGGGGGAGGGAGGGGGCAGGTGAATAGGGGAGGGGGCGCCGGGGGGAGGGAGGGGGCAGGTGAATAGGGGAGGGGGCGCCGGGGGGCATTGGAGGCTCACTGGGACCCCTGGGCGCCCCCAACCCCCCTCCCCATTTGCCCCGGTCTTCCCTGGGGGCTTTCTTCTTCTCCTTCCCGGAGCCCCTGCCGAGCCTGGCTGCCGGTCACCTTCTCCGTGCTCGGCCCTGCGAGCCGCCAAGCGCGCTTCCTCCTCCTGCGCGGCGCTCTTGTCCTTGGCGCCCCGCTCGCCCTTCTTGCCCATCGCGGCGGCGTCTGGGGGGCGTCTCGCCCGTCGCCCGGCAACCGCGCAGGGGGCGGGGCCCGGCGTTCCTCCCGCCCCACCCCTCCCCGCGCGGTGCCTGACGGGAGCGGTAGTCCTCCGCGCCTGCGCCCCTCCTCCTCCTCCCCCGCCGGCCTGCGCCTCCCCCGGGCGTCCTGCTGCGCGTCTGGCCGGTGTCTGCGCTGCGAGATGGCGGCGCCCGGGACGGAGCCCGACGCCGAGCTGGAGGAGCTGCTGGCCAGTGAGCGGGCGCGGCGGGCAGGGGGCGGGGAGCGCGGGGCGGCGGGGTCTTCCCGGCAGGCGCCCCTCCGAGCCCGCTGCCCTCTCTCCCGACAGGCGCCCTGGAGGACTTCGAGAGGGCCGCGCCGGCGCCCGCGGAGCCCGCCGGAGGAGGAGGAGGAGGAGGAGGCGGCGGCGGCGAGGGGGCCGCGGAGCCGGCGGGGGAGGCGCAGGTAGGTAGTCGGGCGGGGGGCGGCGGCGGGCGGCGGGGGTCTCCCTCCGGGGCAGCCCCTGCAGGACCTCCGCGCTCCCCCTTCCTCCCCGCAGGGGCGGCTGCTGGCGGCGCAGGAGACCTTCTTCCAGGAGCTCTTCGAGGGCGAGCTGGCGTCGCAGGCCAGCGCCGAGTTCGAGCGGGCCATGGAGGAGCTGGCGGCCGAGGAGCCCATGCTGGTGCAGCAGTTCCAGAAACTCTCGGCGGCCGCGGGCAGAGTCGGTGAGCGGGGCGGGGGGGGGGAGGCCCTTCGGGCGGGGGTCGCGGGGCTCTTGGGGGGGGGAAGAGCCCGGCTAGCGCTGCCGATCCGCCTCGTTGCAGGGAGCGACCCAGCGTCCCGCCAGGAGTTCACCTCCTGCCTGAAGGAGACGCTCAGCGGGCTGGCCAGGAACGCCGACGGCCTGCAGGTGAGTCCCCCCCCCCCCAGTCGACTCCCCCCCCTCCATCGCCCTCCGCCCCCACCGGCCTCCCCCCCCCCCTCCGTGCCGTGGGAACCCTCCCTCCCAGCTGCCTCTTTCCCTAGAGCTCCGGGGTGTCGGAGGAGGAGCTGAGCCGGACGATGGAGGGGCTCGGCCTGGAGGAGGGGGACGGCGGGGAAGGCAGCCTGTGGCCCATCATGCACAGCATCATGCAGAACCTGCTCTCCAAGGACGTTCTCTACCCCTCCCTCAAGGAGATCACGGAGAAAGTAAGGAAGCCCTCCCCTCCCTCCAGCCCCCCAAGGCAGGGAGAGGGGCTGCCTGCGGGCTACTCCTCACTCCCCCCGCCCCACCCTGGGTCCAGCAAGTGGGCTATCTGTGACTTCATGGTGGACTCTCCCCCACCCATCCCCAGTACCCAGAGTGGCTCCAGAGACACCGAGAGTCGTTGCCCAAGGAGCAGTACGAGAAGTACCAGGAGCAGCAGAGGGTGATGGGAAGGATCTGCGAACAGTTTGAGGCCGAGCAGCCCACCGATGGGGACCCAGAGCACAGGGCCCGCTTTGAGACCATCCTGGACCTGATGCAGCAGGTGAGGGGGTCGTGTGGGCCGCGTGGGGAGCCACGCGTGGTGGAGCTGGGGACTCACCATGCCCTTTGCTTCCAGCTGCAAGACCTGGGACATCCTCCCAAGGAGCTGGCCGGAGAGTCGGTGAGTGCCGGTTCGGCTGCCCTTTCCCCAGGCTTGGATTCGGTCTTGCCACCAGCAGCCTTGGCCTCACAAGGCGAAGGAGGAGGAGGAGGGCAAAGGGGGCATTTCCAAGCTGCCAAGTGCCTGATTAGGGCGGCTTGAACCCGCCGGCGTTCCCTACAGCCCACTCCATGCAGAGAAGCGTTTCTGTCTTGTGACCGGACACCTGTTGCTCCTTTTCCAGCCTCCTGGCCTGAACTTTGACCTGGAAGGACTGAATCTGCCTGATGCCGGAGGCGCAGGAGGCGAGCAGTGCCAGATCATGTGACCTGCTCTCGTGCCAGGGAGACTGAGGAGTTGGGGGGGCGCTGCGGTGGGTCGAGGTGTTTGTGTCTTTTTTTTTTTTCCTGTTTTCCGTCATCACCAGGTGCCTGAGGCTGCCTGCCTTGGCTCCACCCGGCAGGCGTTTGTGCAGGGATCCCACCAGGGACTTAGCAAGGCAGAGTTATGACGCCCCGAGGTCAGGTGCCCATCTTGGCCTCTGAAGAGACGGATCGGCCCTGGAGGCCCCCGGGAACGTCCCTTCCCTTGGGTTGATGGACGGGCTCTCTCGGATGAGGTTGCTCTCGATGAAACAATCGGGCCGAGGGAGGAGGAGGAGGAGGAGGCAGTGGCTCATGAGAGCCCTCTGGGTGAAGGGAGACCTCCTGCGCCCATTCCCCAAGCCCCAACTCTGCTGCTCTCCTCAGGCAGCTCCACCTGCCACCCTCACTCCAGTGCTCCGTCAAAGGTCTCTGGATCAGGGGGCCTGAGCCCCCTTTCGACGATGCCAGGCAAGCTGACCACATCAGCGTGAGCCTTTTTTTTGCCGTAGCCCCAAATATTAACATTCCCCTGCCCCCCCGTTAGTCCTGTCGCTTTGTGAGAACTGCCTGTATGGGGAAGGATAGCTAGGAAGCAGGCCGACTCTGCCCACTGGCCAGTTTCCTTTCTGCTAGCGGCTGATGGTGCAGGAGAGCCGCCCTCCTTGGCCGGGTCTGGCCGGACTGAATGAGAAGGGCGATTCTTGAAATAAAAGGTGGAGGTTTATGGTTTGAAGTTGTGGTTGTTTCTGTTAATTGTTGTGAGTAGAGGGAATCCAGCACACGGAGGAGCCTGTAGCAGTTCCGCTTGGCAGCCCTAAGCTGCTCGGGTCCTGTTAAAAGTCTGGGCAAAACGGACCACCAACAGTCTACTAAAACAACTTTTATTTCCAGTGGGGCATCTCCCACGTGGTGGACACTTTCAGTAGGCACACATTAGAGGGAGGGGTGTCTGTCAGATGCTCCTTGTTCTTCAGCGGCTGGAGGCAGGGAGGCTTATTATTTGGGGGTGCAAATCCTAAATGGGGGGAAGACGATCATGAAGGACTTGCATGTGTGGCCTTCGTGTGAACCGGTGGAGAGCAATGATGGTCTGTCTCGGCCTCCCATAGCCCACCCACCACATCTTCTAAGGTTGCTTGGAAATGAGGGGCTTCGCTCAGAGCCCCTCCTGGGGGACCTTGGCACGCACCCCTTTGGCTCTTTCTAGGCAGGGGGCAGGGACTCTGCTGGGCAAAGGCTGCCTGGGGAGATGGGGAGGGGGCTGCAGGAGCGCCCAAGGGGGTCAACCTTGACCCTAACCCTGCGGGGGGGGGCATCCCCTCAACTCCCAAGACAATGTCCGAAGGTGC
Organism: Thamnophis sirtalis; assembly: GCF_051295495.1. Taxonomy (NCBI): domain Eukaryota; kingdom Metazoa; phylum Chordata; class Lepidosauria; order Squamata; family Natricidae; genus Thamnophis; species Thamnophis sirtalis. The sequence goes on from NW_028261459.1 coordinate 15,404, forward strand.
CCGGAAGGAGCAGCCGGCTGCCCCGCGGCCCAATGGTGCGAGGGCGGCTGCACTTTGGGCGCCCCGGCCTCGCGGGGACTCGGCGCTGCCACCGTCGGCCAAGGGTCCCCCCGGGTGGTTCGGCGGCGAAGCGCTTCCGGACTCCCTTAGGCCAGCCACCGGGGCTCGCTCTCTATGGTTGTTCCCGCTCTGGGAAAGGCGTCTCGAAGGCACCTTCGGCCGTAAAGCCGCGCTCGGGAGGTGTGGCGTAAAGCGCGGCTGTCGCGAAGAGCGGAGGAGCCGGAAGGAGACGCGCGGCGCCGGTTGGGCGACAAAATGGCGGCGGCGCCTGGGCGTCCCGGGGGCAGCACCGGCGACGGGGCGGCGGGAGGAGGAGGAGGAGGAGCGGGAGCCGCTGCCACCGCCTGAGGTACCCGGAGGGCCCCGGCAGGCGCAGCCGAGGGCAGCCGTCTCCCCGGCCGAAGCCCCGCCATGGCCGGGCCGGGCCTGCCTGCGGGGCAACGGAGCCTCGGCCGCCGTTCCTCAGCCCCCCCGGAGGAGACCCCCCGCGGGAGGGAGGGAGGGAGGGGGTTTCCTGGGGCTCCCCCTTCCCTTCCAGGAAGTTTCCCAGGGGCCCTTGCGGGGCGTCCGGGGAAATCCGGTTCTCTGAGACGCCGTTTTCTGCTCCTCCCCCCCCCCCGCTTAGTCTGATCTCCGGTTCCCGGGTGACGGCCGAGGGTCCCCCGCGCCCCCCCCCCCGACGGAAGAGGCGGCAGGACAGGTGGGTCTCTTGGGGGGGAGGGAGGGAGGGAGGGAGGCTCCCGAGGGGGAAACCCCCCCTTTCCCCGAGGCTGCAAGGCAAATTCAGCGGGGGAGGGGCTGGGACCCCCCCCAGGGCACCCGTCCCTTCCACGGGCCTGGTGGCCGGGGCTCCCTGGACGGGACTCCGCGGAGGGCGTGGGGGCCTCTTTGGGCAGAGCCTCTGGGGGGGGGAGGGGAGGGTCTCGGTTCAGTCCCCCAGCTGCCCCCCCTCCCCCGGGGGTCCCCCCTCCCCCCTCCTGCTGCTGCTGACCGGCTGGGCTGATGGCAGCCAGGAGCCTCCGAAGGCCGCCGGTCCTCCTCCGCCTTTCAGCTCCCGGGGTGCCCCGAGGGAGCCTCCTGGGGTTCGGGGCCTCCTGGCTGAGGGAGGGGAGAGAAGCCGGGGGAAGAGCCGGCCTTTGGCCTGAGTCCTGGCCTTCCAGAGGAGCAGAAGGCGGATCGGGAGCCATTGGGGGCCAGTCCCCAGTTTGAAGGGCCCCGCCTGTCCTGGCCAGGAGGCGAAGGAGGGCAGCCTCCTCCTCTTGGGTCTTGATGCCTGGGGGTGGGTGGGTGGGGGGCTGCAGGCTGGCACCCACATATGTGCCCACGGTGCCTCTGTTATTCGCACCAAGATCTCATCCCATCTTGGCCGGCGTTTGGAGCCCCCCTGTTTACTTGGAGACGGTTGCTCCGTCGCGTGGGTGTCTTTGAAAGGATGTTTGTTGTTAATTCCATTAATTACCAGCCATCTTGACAACCATCTGGCTGCAGGGAAGGCGAAATGATCTTAAATAAGCAGTGTGATCCAAACAGAAAAACGGAGGGTGGGGCTTCCTGCTGCCCCTCCCACCCTGGAAACCTTCCTTAGGGTTAAAGAGTTTGCTCATCGAGGTCTGGTCGGACCTGGAGGCGTTTTGGGGGCTTCTCGTCTTGGGAAATGGGCCCTGGAGATGGGAACTTTGAAGAAAGTCCCTCCCTGCCCCTCTCGCCGCCTCTGCCGGGGCCCTTCTGGGAGGAGGTGCCAGGGCAGCTGCTTCCCCACAGAAGGCCCCGGCTGCTGCGCCTGCTGGTGCTCCAGACTGCTCCATGTGCCGTGTGTGAGCGTGGTGGGAGGGCTGTGGCTGTGCACTCCTTCGCCCGGGTGTGCCAGTGCTGTCTGGGGGCAGCCCTCGGGCGAACTGGGGCAGAATGGACAAGTGTGGAGGCCGTGACCCACACTTGAGGGTTGGGAAGAGGGGTCAGTCTCTCTGATTCTTCCTTTCCTGCACCTGCCCCCTGCCACACGTGGGTCACCTCTCTTTCCTTCTCTTTTTCTCAGGGTGAATTAAAATAAAATAGCAAGATGTCGGACGCAGGGAATAGCACGGAGGGGAAAACGAATATCCCTAACGGTAAGAGCAGAGAGAGAAGCCGGAAGATTCCCGACGTTGGTTGCCGGTTGCAGGACCGTGGAGGGCTCTGTGCCAATCCACTGAGCTGGGTCTGGGTGGTAGAGAGGGCAGACGGGCTGGATCCTGCTCGCTTCTGTCCGTCTCCCTGGGGGGGAGCAACTCCTGTGCTGGGCAGGATCACAGCCGCTCTGGCCCTGTGGGAAGCTGTGGGCATTTGGGCACGGCGGCCCCTGGGGAGCAGAGCTGCGTAGAGGAAGACAGAGGAGGGAAGGCCAGCTCATCGTTCTCACCCGCCTGTGCTCTGCACACACGCAGGGAGCTTGTCCAGCAGCCCGGAAGAGATGTCCGGAACCACGGAGGGGCCTGAGACGTCCTCCGGGGTGGAGGTGGAGGCTTCTGACCTGAGCCTCAGCTTGACGGGGGACGAGGTGGGCCCCAGCCAGACTTACACAGAGAGCTCCACCGAAGAGAAGGACTCGGACAGCATGGAGGAGACCGGGCACTACTCCATCAACGAACTGAATCGGACCTATGACCACTCCCCCTCGGAGGAAGAGGAGGAGGAGGCCGAGGAGGAGGAAGAGGAGGAAGAGCAGCAGCAGCAGCAGCAGGAGGAGGCGGAAGTGGAGGCCCAGCGTTCCCGCTGGCGAGCGCACCGCAAGCGCCCCAACCAGGACCGGGACTCCTCGGATGATGAGCGGGCGCTGGAGGACTGGGTGGCCTCGGAGACGATGGCGCTGCCCCTGCCTCGCTGGCGAGCCCTGCAGGCGCTGCGGGGGAGGCAGCTGGGCTCCAGCGCCCGCTTCATCTACGACGCCTGCGGGGCCCGGCTGTTTGTGCAGCGCTTCTGCCTGCAGTACGGCCTGGAGGGCCACGGCGGCTGCGTCAACACCCTGCACTTCAACCAGCGAGGGGGCCTGGCTGGCCAGCGGCAGCGACGACCTCAAGGTGGTGGTCTGGGACTGGGTGCGCAGGCGGCCCGTGCTGGAGTTTGAGAGCGGCCACAAGAGCAACGTCTTCCAGGTGGGGGAGGAGGAGGAGGAGGAGGCAGCGATTCTGGGTCGGGGGACGGGGGGGGGGGTAACTTGGGAGATTGGAGTAGGGCCTTCCAGAGGGCCCAACTGCCTCGGGTGTCCCACCATTGAGGCTGGGAGCCTGGAGGAGGGATCCTAACGGCCCTGGAAAGAGCTCTGCTGGCTGGTGGGGCAGAGGGTGGGGTGTCCGGCCTTGGGGCAGAGCTGCCCCGCCCCCCCCCCTTGCCATCCCCTGGCTGCTTTCGCCCCTGCAGGCCAAGTTCCTCCCCAACAGCGGAGACTCCACGCTGGCCATGTGTGCTCGGGACGGCCAGGTCCGCATAGCCGAACTCTCTGCCACGCAGTGCTGTAAGACCACGAAGCGGGTGGCCCAGCACAAGGGCGCATCGCACAAGGTGAGGGGGCTTCCTCTGCTTCCCCCACCCTCGATCAGGGGCCCAGGAGGGCCTCTGCCCGATGGGCTGCCCATACCTGGCTCTCGGTTTCTGGCCACGCGATGAGCCGGCACCTTGGCGAGAGGCAGGCGGCCTGTCCCTCCCCTTGCGACGTCCCTGCGGAGGGAGGCTCCCTTGCTGTCTCTTGAGGGGCCACCCAGACGCAGCTCCAAGCCAGGGGACTTTCCTGCACATTTCTTTTGAGTTCCCGGGGTGGGAAGGCTGGCCGCTCCGGAGGCTTCCGGAAGCCCTTCGCTTGTCGAATTCGGGACTGCACCTCTCCCTCGGCCACAAAAGGCGTCTCAGCTCAGCCTTCCTGTCCCCTAGCTGGCCCTGGAACCGGATTCCCCCTGTACTTTCCTCTCGGCGGGAGAAGATGCCGTGGTCTTCACCATCGACCTGAGACAGGACCGGCCGGCCTCGTAAGTGGGCAGCTGAGCGGCTGGCGCTGCCCGTTGGGCCGGCTCAGGGCCCTGAAGGCCTCGCTTTGTCTCTCTAGGAAGCTGGTGGTGACCAAAGAGAAGGAGAAGAAAGTCGGCCTCTACACCATCTACGTCAACCCGGCCAACACCCACCAGTTTGCTGTGGGGGGCAGAGATGAATACGTCAGGTCAGCAGAGGGCCCCCCCTGCTCCTCACCCCCGGGGTGTCTGGGAGACCCTGCTGGGCCCCCCCATGTTCAGCTGCGGTGCCACACTCTGGGAAGGGGATCCGCCTTGTCCTTCCTCCGGCTTTCATCACCCCTTAGTTCTGTGGGCTTAAGGACTAGCCGCTTGCTTTGGCTGGAGGGAATGGGGCCGGGGTCCCCTGGAGACTTTCCTGGGGTCTCAGCCCTCCCTCTCTTCTGCTTCTCTCCGGCCAGGATCTACGACCAGAGGAAGATTAATGAAAACGAGAACAATGGGGTGCTGAAGAAGTTCTGCCCCCACCACCTGGTGAGGCCTTCTCTTCTGCCACCCCCACCCTCCCGGGTCTCGGGGGGAGCAAGCAGGGGCCGTGGGTGGGGGGTTCACAGCCCCCTCGGGCTGTCTGGGGTGGGGGGCTTGGTCTCTAGGGGAAGAGCCTTCCCTGCGCTGGGGAAAGTGGGCCTGGCCCCCCCCGGAGGGTTTGGGAGACGGAGCCCCCGTGCAGGGCGGGCTTTGCCAGGCACTCGAGTTCTGCCCCTCCATCCCCCCCCCTTCCAGGTAAACAGCGAGTCGAAGGCCAACATCACCTGCCTGGTCTACAGCCACAACGGCTCAGGTAGGGGGCCGTCCGTGGGGAGCTCCTCGGAGGCTGAAGGCCGGGGCGCACCCTCTGGGCTGGAGGTGGGGGGGCTGTGGGGGGGGGGCTGGGCGGCTGCCTCCAGGGGGTCCCTTGTGGTCTCTTGCAGAGCTCCTGGCCAGCTACAACGACGAGGACATCTATCTCTTCAACTCCTCCCACAGCGACGGAGCTGAGTACATCAAGAGATACAAGGGACACCGCAACAACGCCACAGGTGTCTCACACACACACACACACACACACAGACACACAGACACACCGACACACCCTGGGCTGTGGGTGGTTTGATGGGGTTGCGGTGGGGGGGGTGTGTCCCAGGCAGCAGAGAGGCAGGTGGGGGCTTCCTTGGCAAAAGTGGCTGTTGCCGTTGCTGCCCCCTTCTGGCCGGAGGAGACAAGGGGGGGGCAGTTAAAATGTGCACATCCATGTGAAATGGAGGTGGGGGAGGCAGGCAGAGAGGGGGGGGGGGAGGACAAGTGGGTCTGTCTCTCCTGAATCCTCCGGATGAAAGGCAGCTGAGTTTCCCACCCGAGAGAGGTTCCCTCCTCGGACCAGGCAGGGGACGCAGGGCCTTTGAGGGAGGGGGGGGGGTCCTCCGGCCTGGCCTGACCGCTCTCTGCCTCTGCTTTTCCAGTGAAGGGGGTCAACTTCTACGGCCCCAAGAGCGAGTTTGTGGTGAGCGGCAGCGACTGCGGCCACATCTTCCTCTGGGAAAAGGCCTCTTGCCAGGTGGTGCAGTTCATGCCAGGCGACAAAGGGGGCGTGGTGAGTGGGGCCGGGGGGGGGGCTGCAAAGACCCTGGGGGGGTGGGGGTGGGGTCCAGTCCTCCCGTATCCCTCGCCTTCTCGCGGCTCCTCCTGAGCTCGGAGGCCCCTCTGCAGAGGTTTGCAGCCCCCTCCTCTTTCTCTCCGGTTGCCCTCGCAGGTCAACTGCCTGGAGCCCCACCCCCACCTCCCCGTTCTGGCCACAAGCGGCTTGGATTACGACGTCAAGATTTGGGCCCCCACGGCGGAGACGCCCACCCAGCTGGCCGGCTTGAAGGAGGTGGGGAGAGAACCCCGGGTCCTTCCCCCCCCCCCTCCCCAGGGGTCCCCCCCCCATGCAGGTCTCCATCCTCGCTCTGCTCCCCCCCCTCCCCCCTTGCAGGTGATCAAGAAGAACAAGCGCGAAAGGGACGAGGACAGCCTGAACCACGCGGACATGTACGAGAGCCACCTGCTCTGGTTCCTCATGCACCACTTCCGGCCTCGGCGGCGTCACAGGGTGAGCGGCCCTCCCACCTGACCCGGGCACGGAGGCCCTTCCGGCCCTGGCAGGGCTGCCCCCCGGGGACCCCTCCGTGGCCCCTCGGGTCAGGCGGCAGCCTCAGGCAGGGAGGAGGGCTCCGGAGAGACCCTGACGCTGAGGCGGCTCCTTTTCTGCAGCGCCAACGGGACACGGGCACCGGAGTGGCCGACAGCGACTCCGAGGACTCCCTCAGCTCCTCGGACACCCTGGACGAAGAGGAGGAGGGCCCCGACCGGGTGCAGTGCATGCCTTCCTGAGGGCCCCCCGAACAGGCTGCGGGGACGCCGGGGAGGGCGGGGAGCCCCCCCCTGTTGAATTAGCCCCCCTCCTCCTCCTGCTTTAGATGAGAGGCCTGCCCCCGCCCTGCCTGCCAGCCCTGGTTAGCAGGGGGGCCGGCTTGGCTCTGCCCCCTCCCCTCCCTGGGACTCTGCTCTGCCCCCAGACTCCTGGCTGCGGTTGGCGCCTGTTCCCTGCGAAGCTTCGGTGGGGTGGGGTGGGGGCCGAGAGTTGGCTCGGTCCCTCTCCGTGGGGGTGGGGGCTCAGAAGCACCTTGGAGATGTACTTTTATCTCAAAACACCCCCCCCCCAATAAAGACATCCGGCTGCTGCATGTTGCACCCAGGATGAGGGAGCCTGGGTCCTGCTTCTCCAGTGACACCCTGGGAGCTCCGTTCCCTCTGGGTTGGTGTCCCCCCCCCCCTGTCCCCCCTTTCTTTTGGTGTGTTTCTCCTCCAGCAGCTCTAGGCAGAGAGGACCCCCCTCCCTCCCTCCCTCCCTCCCTCGGCTGTGAGAGCGGCCACTGGCTCAACTCCTCCCGGGAGCATAAAGTTTCAAAGGTTTGAACGCAGCTGCCTCGTTTTTCCCCCCTTCCTCTTCAGGAAAATCTCTTGGTTTTGAAAGCAACTCCCCCCCCCCAAAATTGCTGTTTAGAGGCCTAATTTTATATGTATTAAACAAGACAAGAACCAAATTAAACTTGGATGTTATCAAGTTAAAATTATTGTAAAAGTTTAAATAAATATATATTATATAAATGCAATAAACGAATTGAGAGAGAGACCCCCGGTGGCATCCACGGCCGGCATCTTTTGCTGTTCCTTGCTCTCCTGCGGCTGCCTCGGGTTCTGACCACGACTCGGCTGCTTCGTCCGCCCGGCCCCTCGCCTCGTCCGGGGATGGGTCCTCCTTCCCACACAACGGGCCCTTTCCTCCCCCCCCTCCCAAGTCGATGCAGGGAGTGAGATCCCCTTTGCCTTATGGGAGAACTGTTTCCCCTTGGGGGGGGATCCACCCGCACCCTTTGCGTGGCAAGCCCCCCAAAATGCCCGTTTTTATCACTGTCAGTTACTCCGTGTGGGCGCAACGCCTCCAGGTTTCATTCCGAGTCTCCTCAGCGCCTTGAAGGTGGGAATGTTTTAGTAATTGCTGGGGTCTTTCCTTTGCCTCCTCTGGGGCTCCAGCTGGGGAGGGGGCTTGGTACTCTCACCTGAAGGGAGTGGGGGGGGGGCTTGGCCCATGCAGCTAAGTCCGCCACTGCCCAGTTTGCCAATCTGCACCCTTGGTCCTGCAGGCTGGCAGTTGGGGTCACGGCCAGATGTGTTACAGCTGTGTCTCTGCTTAATTTTAGCAGCAAGAAATACTGGCCGGGATTTGGCAAAGCAGCTTAAGGCGCCACCAGGGTGCCCGCCTTGCCCCGTGTGTGAAGGTGGGCTCTAGCGCAGGTCGGCCCCTGCGGCCCCCACCTTTGTAGCTTGTGTGGATCCGGGTGGCGCCATCTTCCGCCCGTCACGTGCCAGAGAGGCGTCTTTGGTTTCTCATTTAATCCCGCAGTCCGAGACGAATGTGGTTTTTTTTTTGAACTTAGAAACGACTATTCTCTTACAATTCCTCTTTGCTTTTTTCTTTTTTATTTTTGGTCCACTTGACAAAAGAAAATAAGTTAACACTGAGCAGCACTCCATATTATATTTAATATACATATATTTATAATATATATGTACACACAGTTAGCACGGTCTGAGCATCGGAGTCGGGGGCGTTGGGAGGGAACGGGGGGGGCAGCGCTGGCCGCAAAGAACGGGGGTTTGTGCCTTCTGTCGCTCCTTGGAGCTGCGGGGTCCTGGGAGACCCCCTCTCCCCTGCCGCGGGGGGGGGGCATCATGAACCTACCCTGTGGCACCAGAGGAGGGCCCTTCCGCTCCCCCCCCCCGGGAGCCCCCTGCCAGGACAAGGGAAGTCAGAAGAGGAAGCTGGTTTTAAGCTGCTTCGCCTCGTTTCGCTCGCCCTGAATTCTGCGCCTCCCCTCACACCCGCCCCCCCCTCCCCTCCCCACACTATTTTTACTTGGTGCTAATTTGCAGTGAGATCAGCACCAACTGTTCAGCTGTAAACACTGGGAGAGAAACGTACTAATTTAAGGCCAGTCCAGGCAACGAGGTTGGTCCCCCAGGTTGGTCCTGGGGGGGGGGGGGCAGGAGCTGCTCTGACCTGGCGGGCAGAGCCGTTATCCTGGGCACCAGGGCTGCCCCTCAGGTGGGGCAGAGGCAGAAGCCTTAGGGGGGGAGGGGGAGGCTTGCCCTGGAGCCATGGGGGGGCCTTGGGGGGGTGTGTGCTGTGCCAGAGCATCTGCTGGCTTCCTGCATCTCCTCTCTTGCAGACCCCAAATGCGTGGAATGCAGACCGTGGGGAGCCCGAGAATTCAGTCCTCTTCCCCCATCTTGGAGGGCCCCCCGTCCTTTCTGCCAGCTCTTCCCAAGAGTTGTGGGGCTGCGCTTGGCACCCCACGGAGCCAGGACTCCCAGCCCTGCGGCCAGGCTCCCCGTAAGGCCAGCACCTGGGCTGCACGTGAGGGACAGAAGGGGGGAGGGCCAGCAGGAGACACGGGGGGTGGGGTGGGGGGGCTTCAGGGGACACCATGTTAAAAACACAGTTCTAGCCCAGCTGTTTCTATGCACACAACGAGCACAAGACGCGTGTCGGGAGGGGTTACGCCACTGGAAGGGGCTGGAGGGGCGCAGGATGGCGGGGCTAAACGACGTCCATTCAACAGAAACACTTCGCATTCCAGCCGCCAGAGAAGTGACTTTCCCCAAGACCCCCCCCCGGAGTTCTCCGCAGGGCAGGACAGGCGCCGGACGAAGCCCCAGCCCTCCTCTGGCACCCCAAGGCCTCCGCCCTGTGTTGGCGCCTCGTGTGGGCGCCCTCGTGCCCCTGCTTGTGCGCCAGGAGGCCAGGCGGGGAAGGTGCCCGGTGAGGCCGAGTTCCTTGGTCTCCTCCTGAGCAGAGGCCGCTGCGAAAGCCACCTTTACTGGCCCCACGCGGGGGGCTGAGGGGGAGGCAGAGGGACCCTGTGGTCTTGGCCCCCAACCCCACCCAGCTGCCGGAGGTCAGTCTGGGGCAGGCAGGCAGGCAGGAAGTCTGCCAGGCTCCCTTCTCCACCCCTCTGGGGAGTGGGATTGGTGGCTCCACCACCCACTGGGAGAGGGCTGGTTTTATTGGGGGGGGGAGCTTGGGTAGGATGGGTCTGGGAGGGGGTGCTCCTTCCCCCAACGCCCCCTATAGAGGGCAGGGCAAGGCCTCAGTGAGCACCGGCCACCTGGCCTGGGCCTTGGGGGCAAGCGTGGCCAAATGGGCAACTGACCCTCACCCGCTGCCCCCCCCCCCCGAGGCACAGGAAGGGGGTAGAAAAGGAGGCACCCGTGGAAATGCCTGGAGAGGCCCCCGGGGTGGGAGGCCCAGGGAAGGCACCTTGTGGACAGGCAGGGGGAGGGAGGGCAGGGGTCGGTGGTGGTGGGTGCTCTGGTCCCCCTGTGCTCAGGGGGGGGGGGGGGGCTCTGGTCCGGCTGGGAAGGAGCTTCTCTTCCTGCTCCATCTCCTGACCCCTGTGGGGGAAGCTTGCCCAGGGAGGGTGGCAAGTTGTGGGGCATTCCTCTGCCAGGGTCCCAAGGCTACCTACTCTCCCCTCCCTTCTTCTTTCCCTCCCTCCCTCCTTCTCTCTCTCTCTCTCTCCCCCACTTCCTCATTCCTTGCAGAATTGGCCCCTGATCCACCTGTGGGTCGTCTCTTGCCTGGCGGGATGGGATGGGGGAGCAGCAGCAGCAGTGGGGGGGGGGCTTCCAACCCCTCCCCCTCAAACAGGCCTCAGCAGCCTCTGAAGACATGTATCAGCCAGCAACCAAGGTGAGAAACATGGGGAGGGGGAGGCATGGACCCCCCCCCATCTCCCTTTCTCCATTGCTCCCCCTTTCTCCACCCGGCTGGGACAAGGCGGAGAAGGGCGTAAGCAGAGGGGAGCGAAGGGGGAGCTGCAAAGTGCCTGAGCCGGAGCAGTGGAGGGGACGGTGGCAGTGATCCTTGGAGCTGGGCCCCTCTACACACGCACGCACACACACACACACTCCCACGCACACACTCTCACGCACACGCTGGGTTCAGGCCTTTTTGGGTGGGGGGGCCAGTTTGATGATCTCCTCCTCGGAGGGCTGCCGAATGATGTCTGTGGAGAGAGGGGGGCAGCGGTCAGAAGAGCCGGGGGGGGGCTGGAGGAGAAGGAATCCCCCCCCCAAACGCCCCCTAGCAGAGAGGGCCGGCCCTCCAAGGCGGGGGGGGAGGGGGGGCTCCTGACCTTTGTACTTTTTGGCGCTGGGGATGCGGGTCAGTTTGGTGTCCACCTCGTCCTCCTCCGAGATCTTCAGCACTTGTGTGCGGTACTCCACCACCCTGGTCAGCAGGTCCGGCCGGCGGGAGATCTCAAAGATGTGCTCGATGTAGGAGAGGTTGTCTGCACGGAGGAGGAGGGGGAGACGGGCACAATCAGGGCAGGGGCACCGGCCGGGGGGGGTGGCACAGAGCCTGGGTGGGTCGCGCTGGGCAACAGCAAGCGGCAGGCTGCCTGCGCGGCCGTCTCCAGGCGGTGCCTCTGCCGGCAAGTCAGATGACCGGGGTGGGCGAGTGGGTGTTGCGTGGCGGGCTGCGTGTGAGGCTGCCTGTGGCGCTGTCGCGTGGGTGGCCACACCGCTGGTTCAGAGGCAGGGAGGGCGGGCGAGCGAGCGAGCGGGTGGGCGACGTGCAAAGTCTTGCAAAGGCATCCAGGAGGAGAGGAGAGGAGAGGAGGGAGCCGAGAAAACAGCTTTTGCTTCAAAAACAAATGACATCACTTGGCACCATCTGCCCCCTTCCTCTCCCCTCCTGGTGGGCTGGCAGGGGCTGGCGAGAGGGCAGAGAGCTTCTCAGCCTCCTAGTCCCAGGACTGCTCTGGCGGCTCAGCGGGCGCCCTGCTTCCCCTCTGCCAATTTCCCCTCCTGCATTTAAATCACTCGCTGGCACTCTCGGGAGGGGCTGGGGAGAGAAGCCCCGGGGCTGCCTGGCATTACTGGGGCACCAGCAGCCTCTTCTCCCCACCCGGACCCTCCGTCCCCCAGCTGTGCCTGATAGGCGGTTTCTCCGCTTCAGTTCCCACCCGCAGCCCCCCAGGTGGCCTCCCTCCCTCCCGGTTCCACGCAGGGCCCCCGCTTGCCACCCAGCGCATGGCGAAGGGGCCCACAAATCTCCCCCCCCCCGCAGAGCTCCTTCCCACCTTTGTCCAGTTTCTTGTGCTTCTCCAGAAAGGCGAACCAGTCCTTGCCGGTGGCGATTTCCTCGTGCCGCTCGCTGGGGATGTCCTCCTTGCAGGCCGACTTCAGCTGGTCCAGGTCTTCGTTGGTGATGTTCTCGGCCAGCCCCTCCAGCAGGCTGCGGTACTCCGCCATCTCTGCAGGGGAGGAGGGGGCTTAGACCCTGGGAGAACTCCCACCCGGCCGGCAGATGGCGGGCGTTGGGACGGGCAGCACCCCCCACCCTGTCCTCAAAGAAGTGGGTGCTGCGTGGCCAGGCGGGGCATCGTCTGTGGCCGCTTCAGCCTCCTAATGCCTCGGATGGGCTCTGTGGGGTCAAATCCCCAGGGGGCTTCTGTCCCCCCTCCCCAGCTCCTCTCCTACCTGACTGCAGCCGGAGCGCCTAGCAGGCAGCCTGAGCCCTTCAAAACAGACGGCAAGTGGCTCTGTGCAAGGCTGCCCCCCCCCTCGAAGAGTGTGTGCCGACTGACGGCTGGGGTGGGTCTCTCTGCCTCCCCCCCCCCCAAGAACAGATTTCTGCATCCCGGCAAAAGCCTGATTTCCGCTCTGCCCAGCGGCTTAGCGATGGGGATTAGAGCGTTTTCATTTGGAAAGGAAGACCACAGGAAATAACGCCCAGACAGAGGCGGCCCAGGATCTCTGCCCGTGGGCCATCTGGCCTGGGATGGGGAGGGAGCGATGGGCTGGGTCGGGTGTGGGTCACGAGAACCTGCCTGTTTTTTGCAAGAAAAAGGCGGCACAAGGACCCCCCCCCCAGGCAGGGTCCCTGCTAGGCTTCGTCAGCTCCCCCCGGGGGGGGGGGCACTGACGGGATCCCCAGCGGGCACCATCCTGCAAGGGGGCTGCCGCACCCCTAAGACCCCGGCCGCGCTCTCTGCCTTCCGAGCTCTGCGTTCGAAGTCTACGTGTTCTTCCAAGCTCACCCACTTGCTTGGCAGACGCTCCTGGGTGGGACCACTGCTCTCCAAGGAGGGCCTGATCGAAGCTCAGCACGTGGCTTTCTTACTGGGGGGTGGGGGGCTTCCACCCCTCCCTGCCAAGCGCAGCCTCTTTTCCTTTGGGGGCTTGGCAGAAAGGCAGCCTGTGGGGCTGATCCCCCCCCCTCTTTCACCAGCATAGGCAGAACCGGCGGGGCCTTTCCCTGGGGGGCACCCAAATTCCTTTCCCACATAGATTCCTCGGATGTGAGCAGGGATTCTGGAGGCACAAAGGCACTTATTTTCCTCAAAAACAACCCACATCCTTCCCCTCCTTATTTCCCAGACAAGCAGGGCCCAGCGCCCTCTTCACTCTGCCTCGAAATCCAGTGATTTATTTTGCAGAGGTAAACAGCAAATAAAAAAAGGTGCGTTTCCAGAGAAGAGCGAAGGGCTCTCCTCCCACCCAGCCCTCCCACCGCTTCGTCCGAAAGAGGCATCTGTTGGAAAGAAAGGCTTCCTCGGGGAGGCTCACCGGGCGAGAGAAGCAGGAAGTGGTGGAAAGCTGGATCTGTAGCTACAGGCCAAGCTATCGTGCCCAGAAATCCTGCAGGCACCGGAGCATTTGCACTCCCAGCACTCCCACCCCCTTCACAGCACTCCTCTTCCTGCCCAGGAAGGAAGACTACGTGTGCCAATGTAAATGCCAGCGCAGTATTGCCAGGCGTGCCACAGATGGCTTGCCTATGCCTTTTACAGAAGCACCCGGGCACCCATCGTCCCGCTCTCCTTCCAGACCGATGGAGCGGCTACGATTGAGCCAAGGCCAGAGGGGGTCCCCAGGCAGCCCACCCCCCCCTCAAATGAAGTGCAATGGCCAGGGGCTGTGGGGGCTGCCCCCTTCATCCCTTTGCCCACCAGCCGGCAAACTCTATTGATCTCCACCCCAACCCAGGACCCCCATTAGTTAATCTGTTCCTGCGCAATCACCCCCAGGCCTTGGTCACAGCTGCTTATTATCCCACAGCCCCCCTCAAAAGACCCACTTCTGCCACTGCAATATCTCTACTCCCGAAGTTTCCCCCCTCCCCAGAAAGGTGTCGCCTTCTCTGTGCCACGTTTGCAAATTGCTATTTTCCCCCACAAGTGAAATTGCCCCCTTCCTTCTCTGTAATTCTGAGGCACCCCAACTTCTTCAGGTACCCCTCCCCACATCCAGGCCATGCCCAGGGAGGGGGGAAGACCCCAGAGGCTCCGGAAGGGCCACAAATTCAGCCTCGATTGGGGCTGGTTCCCCCCAGCAAAGGCTGCTCCCCCCCATAGAAACGAGCCAAGCCAGGGTCTGCTTTGCTGCTGCCCCCTCCCCTCTGTCCAGTCCAGCTGTTGCTACACTAGGGAAGTGTGGGGCTGGCCAGCAGGGACCAAGGGGCTGGTGGCGGCTCCAGCCTGCTCCATGTTCTCCTGGCTTCCCCAGGAAGGGGGCATCCCTGCCCTGCTGGCGAAAGGCAGCCCCCTTTCCAGATGGCCGACTTGCCCTCCCTCAGAAGGAATTGGTGGGGGGGGAGGCTCGCTGGGTGCTCGCCCTCTTTTCTTGTCCTTTCAGGGCCCCAAACAACGGCCTCCCCCCCCCGCCCCTTCCTCCGGCCTGCCAGGTGGCAGAAGCCCAGGGCCTGGCAGAGGAGGCTGGGAGCCAACGAGTTGGCACAGGATCTGCTGCGCCTTTCCCAGGCTCCCGGAGGCCAGGAGAGGCTCGGCCTGGCCCAGCGGAGGGAGGGGACGGGCGGTTGGCAGCTGGGATGGGCAGCTCAAGGCCGGTGGCAGAGCCATGGGTCCAACGGGCGCCTATCACCCATCGCAAAGCACGGCGGCTCCCGCGCCAGCTGCTCCCCGTGCCAGCCATCGGCCTGGATTAAGCCTAAGGGGGTCAGGGACGCAGGAGGACGGGTGGCCTCGATCTGGGCCAGATGGGCCCCCTTGCGAAAGGCTTCCTCCAGGACAGCTGCCTTCTGCTGAGGAGGGGGCTCTGGAGCCCCACCTGCAACGCCACGTGGGGCAGCTTTTCCACAGCCCAGAAGGGCTGGGCCACACTTCCCATCGTCCCCAGCCACTAAGGCGCATTGCCTGTGGGAAGGCTCGGGTGCAAATCCTCCCTCCACTCTGAAGGAGGGGCACTGGGCAGCCTTGGGCCAGTCCTGGCCTCTTGTCCTGCCCAGGGATGCCAGGGGGAAGCTGGGGAGGGAGCCCCCCAAAGTGGCTCCCCCAGCCGGTCCCTTTAAGGCCCGGCTTCCCTTCGGCTTCCCTTCGGTTCCTCTCTCCCCCCCCTTCTCCCTCTCCCCTTTTGTGCTCTGCAGGCCAAGGGCCGCTTTGTTCCCCACTTAAGTTATGCGGAGCACGGCGGGAGGAGGGCAGCGAGGCCTGCAAAAGAGGCCGGAGGGCCTTTCCGAATGGGAGGGCAGGGGGGGCTGGAGGGGGCCCTTCCCTTCCTTGGCTCCGCTCTCCTCAGCCAGGGGGGGAACAGGCTTCGTTTGTCCTCCTCCCGCTGTACAAAAGAAAAAGTTTTGCTTTCCAGGCAACTCTGGAGCTTAAAGTTTGGTTTTCTGCTTCTTTGCAAAGCCGGCCTGCGTTTAGCCAGAGAAAGGGGGCTGTTTATACAAAACGTCCGTTTCTCAGGAAGAAGAAAAAGGCCCCCGTCCATTTTGTCCCAGGAGGCTCTCGGTGGACATCCGAGGCCTCTGTGGTAACAATGGCCGTTGACAGATTTTCCCTCAGAAGAAGACAAATCTTCCACTTCCCTTTATTTGCAGGGAAATATCTAGAGGGTCCTCCGGACCCCCCGAAAGGCAGACATGGCCGGCCATTTGCGCCCCCATGGCAGGAGGAGGGGAGCCGTTTTGAGAAGGACCGGGGGTCTCTTCCCTCAGGGCCGAGGGGCTTCTTCAGCCAGGGCCCTCGCTTTGCACTGGGGGGAAATGACCATTTCTGGAGCAAATTCCCTTCGGCCTCTCGGGCTAAACACGAGGACGGACAGTTGGTCCTTGAGGAAGAAAGCTCTTTTTCTATTCAAAGAAGGCTCCGAGGTGGACGGATCCTCATCTCCAGCCACAAAAGTGTTGCGCTCCCCAATTTCTTTCCCAAACAGGCACGCGGCGCAGAGAGAAACTGGAATTAAAATTAAAAAAAGAGGATGTTTCTCAGACGAGAAACAGAGAGCAGCTGCTGTCACAACATGGCTGCCCTTCAACTCAAGAGAGGCCTCAGAAAGAGGGGGAAAAAAATATATATCTTAAAAACAGAAAAAGCCACACAGGCACTTGGCTATTTCTTACATTAGCCAGGAGCAACTTAGCTTTGCTCGATTATTAAATATGGATTAATTTCTAGAAGAAATCAGCTGGCACCAGGCCATGGGCTGGACAAAAGCCAGCTGTATTCTTATTTTCCAAGCATGAGACGGTCCTTTCCCTCCTGCCTCTAATGTCTTTTTTTTCTTTGTTAATTCATGACATCTAACTTCGGGCTGTCTTCTCCTGGTACCGCAACCTCCACGAAAGTACAAAACACGATTAAAAGCAATAAAAAACCAATAGCAATCAAAGCCTATCCTGGATGTGCCAAGGCCCCCCAGACGGCTTCCGGCTCATAAAACAGAGGATCTGCATCTCCAAAACAATCTCCAGTTTACTCAGAGGGAACCTTCCTTAATCCGCTTCTCTCCTAACTTGGGGTTTCTAGAGAGGGGGGCTTTTTATGAGAAAATAGAGGGGGAAATTTATTCACAGTTTTTAGCTCTGCTTGCTGGTGGTGAGATGGGCGGCTCTATAAATTGGTTTAACAAGTGAAATAAATAAACCGAAGAAATGCTGCAGGCGTTGACAGGTCCTGCAAACTTGTTTTCAACAGTGGGGAGCCCCACTTGGTCGGCTTGAACCCTATTATTGCAACGAGCCAGTTTGAGCCGAGCCACCCCAAAGGCTAAGCCGTCTGCGTATGGGACGTGCCTGGCCATCGCTAGGGGTGACATGATGGCAGTCTTTTAATATTTGAGGGGCTGCCCCAAAGAAGAGGGGACCCACCTCCTCCCCAAAGCACCTGAAGGCGGGACAAGCAGCAACGGATGGAAACTAATCAAGGAGAGAAGCAACCTAGAAGGAGAAATTTCCCGACAGAGCAATTAATCCACGGACTGCCTTCCCTTTGGGAGTTGAGGGTGCCACATCACGGAAGTCTTCAAGAAGAGATTGGAGAACCATTTGTGTAAAACAGCACAGGATCTCCTGCTCGGGCAGAGGACTGGGCTAGGAGACTGGGAGAAAAGCAGGGACCCTCTAACTTTCTGCAAGATTGCGTCGAGGGATTTTTCTCCTCCGTGTTTTTCCTCCTTCTAAGCTTGTTTCCCCCCCCCCCCCTGGCTGGAAAGTCATGAATTAATGGAAGGAGCCGAAGGAACAGGGAGCCCAGCGCATGGCATGGCCAGACACCAAGTCATGCGCCAGAGAATTGCTCTTGGGAGCGCAAGCCGGAAGAGGAACCGAGAGCTGGGATGCAGCCATGCTCGCCTTTCCTAATCTGGTCTGGATTTGCAGCAAATCCTTCCTTTCCAGCTGCTGACAGCTGTGGAGCTGGGTGGGCCCACAGCCAGACCTTGGTGGAAGAGGAAAACACCACACGATTTAACGTAAACAGCCTCGGTTCAATTGTATGGGAAAACAGGGGTGGATTCCTCAGTGGTCGCAGACTCTTAAGGAAAATTAAGAAAACACCCAGAAAGGAAAGACTTTTTTCTGATCCTGGGCTGCACTCCAGGAAGGATCCCCTGAAGGAATTGGTTGGGAAAAGGCTGTAATCCTTGCCAGAAAGCTTGGGGGGAGGAAGAGAGACGGGACTGGGAATCCAGAGATATTTCGGATAGAAGAAATTCTTTTTGCACCCAGAGCAAATGTGGAAGCTGGAATTGGGACGCTTGGTTAAGGCTCCCGTGGATGACTCACGGCGGATATTAATTAGGACACGGCTCCAGGGCATGCCGAAAAACGAGGGGTTCATTTGCCTCTTCGGTGGACCTCGTGGCCTTACAAAGCGGGTGGGGAACCGGCTTCCTGCCTTGCTGACCCCAGAGAGAGCTCCCTTGTAACGCAGAGCAGAGCAAGATCCCTCAGGATCCCTCAGGATGAAGGATCCTTCCCTTGCTGCTCTCTCGGCCTCCTCATTTGCGAGGTGGCCACAGAGCCCGCAGGAGGAGGCACAACCGCGGGAGCCGTGCCAGAGAGGATGGGGGAAGAACTTCCTGCCAAAGAAAGCCCACCGATTAAGCCACATTATCGCTAGGAAAACAATAATGACAGAAGCTAAAGGGGGACTTGGCCAAAGATGGGGTTGTCTTGGTGACCATGCAGCCATGAAGGGGAGGGAAGGGCAGCCCTTGTCACACCCCGCCAGACTCTGGGAAGGCCTCTCCATGCAGGGGGGCCTCTGGCACACCCATCTTGCACTATTCTCTGCCTTGCAGGGATCGTGCAAAGGGCTCACATGCCAGGGTGGGTGCCCGGCCTCGGGGCCGTGCGTGGTTGCAGCACCATGGAAGTCGGTTGCTGCCCCTGGCCTCATGGCAACGGAGGGGAGGAGGGAAGGTGTCCCCGGCCACTGTGGAAAGGCTGTTCCGAGCCAAGCAAACCGGGCAGTTCTTCCTCGCGCCTCCGCCGGAGCAGGCCAGGGACACCGCGAGCCCTCTTGACAAAGCCAGCCAGCCCAGCTACCGGAAGGGGGTTGGGAGCAATTTCCTTTGTCTCCATTCATGGCTCCTATGCAAAGTGGCTCATCCATATGCATGAGCGGTTCATTCATAAAAAACCAGCCCTTCTGTAGGCAGCTGGGTGGCGGCCTGCAAAAGGGGGGAGGGAGGGAGGGGGGGCAGGGAGGGAGGAAGGAAGGGGCTGTGGGGAGAAAATAGAGCTGTGATGAGAGCCATTATTCCTCCCGTGGACCTTGCCAAGAATATTTTCTCACAGGCCCGGAGGAAAAAGAATAAAGCTGGGCTGGGAGAGCTGGCGAGGGGGGGGCTGTTTTTCTCACTTGGGGGAGTCCTCCCTCCGGCACGGCCCCAGCCTCAAAGCTCACGACAGTGGCCAAGAGTTGGAAACGGCCCCTCGGGGACTGGGAGGCCTTCAGCCAGAGCCTGGGTTTCATTTTCTCTGGGCCCAACAGGCAAATACACAGGAAGGGAAACTCCGTCCCGGGAGAGGGAGGGTGCAGATAAATAATGGGGTGCAGCCCTGAAGCTCCCCAATACTGTTGGGGTTAACAGCAGCAGCACAGAACTCTGTGAACAAAGCCAGGAGGTTTGGAAAGAGAGGCTGCTATGGGCCCCCTGTGTCGGGGGTCTCCTGGGCAGGAGAATCTGCTGCTTTGGGCCAGAACGTGGCCCTCAACCTGGACTGAGGAGCCCAAGGAAGCCTGGCAGAGCCATCGTGGAGGAGGCCCGCTCAGCTCTGCAGGCCCAGAGGGGGCCAAAGCCGCAGCCGGGGCAGGAGAGGGGAGAAGGGTGACAAGCTTTGTGAATGCAGAAGGTGGCAGAAGAGGCTGAAATGGGAGCCAGATACGGGTGGCTCTAACGGGGGGCACCAGGGACCAGAGGAAGGAGGGTGTTTCAGTGCCCTGCTCTGGGGCCAAAGCAGAGCTGCTCCCCGCCTGGCATGCTGGCACAGGGGCATCTGCACCCACCGCTCGGCCTCCTCCTGGCCCTTCTCTGGTGGCTCAGAGGAGCGGCTTAGAGCCAGGGGTGAGAACTGGCAGCCCCCCCGGGGGGAAGCGAAGGGACACGGCGTGCCCAGAAATTAGGAGTGCCTGGAACTTGGCAGAGCGAACAGGGAGGGGAGCAGAGTGTTGGGTGGGGGGGGGAGGTGAATGAAAGCCATCCAGCCTGAGTTTTCAGGAGCAAGAGAAATCGTCATGGCAACTGCTAAGCAAGATATGCCTTTCCAACTCTCCCTGACCCCCCCCCCCTTCCCCTCTCTCTCTCTCTCTCCAACCTCTTCCCTTTCCCATGAAATCCAGAGCCCTGGAGCTCCTTCGCCCACCAAGGGTTTGCTCTCTGGTCCAGGTGTGGTGGCCCTGATCCCTGTTGCACAGAGGAGAGATTCCTCCCACTGGGTCCCCTCGTGAGCAGGCTGGTTAATGCCAAGGCTCCCCGGGGCTAAGATGGCAGAGGATCCACTTCCCTCCACCCTCCTGGGGACGATTGGCCAAGGCTGCCCAGAAGAACCTCCAGCCGTATCGTCTTTCTGAAACCCTTTGAGGGCTTTGAAAGGCCGAGGCTGGACTTGAGGTGGGAAGGAAAGCCTCGGATGTCGCCCCTTTCCTTCAAATTTGCTCGATCCCTTCCCTCTCCAAGGCGAACTGTGCCTGTGTGTTTCCGGAGGAAAACCACTCAGAGAAACGAACTGGAGGCTACGCGCAGACCGGCCAGCTTCTTGCCCTCTTCCCGTTGCCATGCCACCTGTGAACTCACACTTCACCACAATAGAAACTTCCGAAGGCGCATTGGCAGGAGGGGAACCAATCCCCCCAGGCTGGAAATGAGGGTTCTCTCCCAACCGCTCCCCCCGTCCACTAGGCCAGTGTTTCCCAACCTTGGTGACTTTAAGTCCTGTGGACTTCAACTCCCAGAATCCCCCAGCCAGCAGAGCTGGCTGGGGAATTCTGGGAGTTGAAGTCCACAGGACTTAAAGTCACCAAGGTTGGGAAACACTGCACTAGGCCATGGTGCTGGGAGCAGAGATTCCTCTCTGGCTTAGAGGCAGGATGACCCCCTTCCTCCTTCCCTGCGAAGCAGTAATTTAATTTGTGACACAATATGGCTGTTAAACAAGCTGCCCCTTAACCCCAACCGTCTCCCTTCCAGCTCCTTCTTCAAGTGGTGGCCTCCCCCCTTTGACAGAGGGGGGGGGGGATTTGCCAAGGTCTGGACTTGGGAGGGCCAAATATTTCCAAACATTGACTGTTTTTCCAGCAAGGTCAGCTGAGCGAGGGGGGGGGGGCAGGTTTCCTCAGGGTCACTGCAAACAGGATCCCAGGGAAGAATGGAGGCTTTGCTGCACCCTCACAAACTAACTGACCAAGAGCCGACTGACCAACGCAAGAACATACGAACGAGGAAGTTTTGAAGTTCCGGCAGAGGACGGCAGGATGTCCTTCACCCCACTTCTGTTCCTCTTCCTTTCAAAATAGGGGGTCAAAGGACCGGACCTCTTGCTCCTCTCCCAAAGCTCCAGGAAAGTCCCTCCTGGATGGGACCCCTCCTTCCCACAGGCAGAAAACGTCCACTAGGAGCACCAAGAAGTGCTCTGGCCCAATTCGGAATGAAGCAACTTCTTAATTCTCCGAGTTCTGGAAATGCCAGCCAGCCACGGACCGAAAGGAGGGAGCCCACCTGGCTGAGGTCTTAGGGATGCCCGGCTTCCGCCCCCCCCCCGAATGCCTCCCCAGCAGATGTGGAATGCCTCTGTCTGCAGCTCCAGCTGCAGGGGGGCCAACTGGCCAGTTCAGCTTCCTCTGCAGGGAGGGAATTGCATCAGGCTTGCTCCCCCCCCCCTGCCGCCAGCCCCAGAGCTAATTTGGCCTTTCCTTTCCCCCCCATCCCTCTTCCTATTGTTTTGTTTTGGGTTCCTGGTTTTAAAGAAAGTGCAGCTGTTTCTCACATGTTCGGCCCCACCAAAAGAGGCAGCCCCCTCCCCCACCCCCCGGAAATGGGATGGAATGTCCGGTGGAGGAGGGGGGGGCGCCGGTGGGGAGGAATATCGAAGGACGCGGAGGAAACAAAGGCGAGGCGAAGCATGGGGGAGCCATGCCATGCCTGAACAATGGGCTTTTTGTTCCCTTCCCCAGCGCCCAAATCCTGAGACAATGAGGAGGGATGGGCTGGTCCGGGCTGACACCCAGAGACAAGATGCGATTCAGGGCACGAAGGGGAGGATGGCGAACCTGTTTTCCACCCTCGGCCTGGCAGACGGGGCGGGCGAGGGAAGCCCTTTCACAGCCTCCAACCTCCCTTCCTCGCTTCCCCAGGAGCCAGAGAGAGTCCAGCAGAGCCTGGGGTGAAAGATGCAACTCAAAGCCTTCTTCTCCCCCCCCCCCGGGGGCTGCCAGCCCACCAGCTCTCTGGCTGCCTCCCTTTCCTCCGTTCCCCAGCCCAGGGGGGTTGTGTCCCTGTCTTTGGTTCTGCCCTGAAAGCCCCCCAGGGCAAAAGGTCTTCCTTCCCAATGAGCCTCACCGATGGAACCCACTCGTGCCAGCCTATCGTGGAAAGACGTGAAGCTCTGGGGGAGAAACGCCGTACGGGCATCGGAGCAGAAAGACCACAGGTCAGAAGAGGGCTGGAGGCTGCAGCCAGGTTTGCCTGCTGGCCTCTAAGAATAATTCCAGCTGGACAGCAGAAAGCGCCTGCAGCATGGCGGAAGTCGACTGACCCCCCCCCCTCCCCAGCCCTGCTCCCTCCCTTGCAGAACTGGGGTTGAAAGCGTCTCTGTTGGCCTTTTAACTCGGGCACAAAAATGGCCGTGTCCGGAGAGAGGGCAGAAGCAGCTCCGTCTGCCAGACTTGCCATAGCACTTACAATACAATACAAGAGCAGAGTTGGAAGGGGCCTTGGAGGTCCTCTAGTCCAACCCCCTGCCTAGGCAGGAAACCCTATACCGTTTCAGACAAATGGCTATCCAACATCTTCTTAAGGACTTCCAGTGTTGGAGCATTCACAACCTCTGGAGGCAACTTCTGTTCCACTGGTTAATTGTTCTCACTGTCAGGAAATTCCTCCTCAGTTCTAAGTTGCTTCTCTCCTTGATTAGTTTCCACCCATTGCTTCTTGTTCTACCCTCAGGTGCCTTTGAGAATAGTTTGACTCCCTCTTCTTTGGGGCAGCCTCTGAGATATTGGAAGGCTGCTATCATGTCTCCCCTGGTCCTTCTCTTCACTAGACTAGCCATGCCCAGTTCCTGCAACTGTTCCTCATATGTTTTAGCCTCCAGTTCCCCTAATCCTCTGCTGCTCTTCCCTGCACTCTTTCTAGAGTCTCCACATCTTTTCTACATCGTGGTGACCAAAACTGAATGCCGTATTCCAAGTGTGGCCTTACCAAGGCCTTATAAAGTGGTATCAACCCTTCAGGTGATCTTGATTCTCTCCCTCTGTTTATGCAGCCTAGAACTGTGTTGGCTTTTTTTGGCAGCTGCTGCCCACGGCTGGCTCCTATTTAAGTGGTTGTCTGCTAGGACTCCAAGATCCCCCTCCCAGCTACTACTTGACAAATAGGAGGAGCTCCTAAGGTGTAATGCGCTGGGGCAGCTGAGGAAGACTAGAGTTCAAATCCCTGCTGAGGGGCCCCAAAGCCTGTCGGGGTGACCTCTGGCCACTCTCCCTCTTTCTCTGCCTCCTCCGCTTCCAGCTTTTCTCAGAAGATGCTCTGGAGACCTGGAGTTGAGCAGAAATGTTCTGCTGACCACAGGGAGAGGGAGGAAGGGAGGGAGAAGAGCAGCCTCCAAGTCCGCCAGAAGCTGGACCCAGAATGGGGGTCCAAGGGATCCAGCAGGAGAAACCAAATCCCGATCCCAGGGCAACTTTGAAACACCAGCCCTGCAAAGCCTGGAGGAGCCGGGCGGAAGGTTGCAGTCAGGGGGATTTCAGGAGACAAGAGGAGGGTCTGGGCAGAAGCCCCCTCCCCAGGCCCCACCAGAGCAGGTGGAAGAGCCCATCGGTTACCCACTAAGAGGCGTGGAAGGGAACTGAAGGGAGGAAAGCAAAGGGTCAAAGAACAAAAGGGGGGGGCAAAGTCCACCCCCCCTTTCCCAACTTCAGTTTCCAGGAGAGGGCGGGGCCTCAGGGGAACTCATGGAGCCCCTCCCCCCCCAGGCAGACCAGGACGAGGACCAGATCCAGCCATTCTGCCGCTCAATCCAGCTTCCTCCTTCACAGGACAGGAAGGGAGTTCAGGACTTTTGCTTGGGGGGGGGAGGGGGGGTGAGAATCCTGCAAATAGCGGGAGGGAGGAGGAGGGGGGGCTGCTGTGACACCAGCCCCAACCACCACCTGGACCCCCAGCCCGTTTGGGGCGCCCTGGTGATCCATGGGGCCAGGTGGGGGCGGGGGTGCTTCACCTTCGTCCAGCACTGGTTCCTCCCCGGGACAGGCCCTGGGAAACGCCCAGGTGGGAGCTCTCCCAGACTTGGGGAAGGAGCGCTGGCCTGGGGTGCTTCTCAGTCTCTCCGCCCCCCCCAGATCCCCCCTCTTCTCCGCTGTTTCTGGGCGGGAATGGAGGGCGCCTGGTTCCCAGCCGCTTCTCCAGCCCATCCTCCCCCTGCCCAGCCGAGGCGGCGGCTCAGCCGGTGCCCCCGAGCGGTCGCTTCCCTCCGAGTGGGGGCGAGGGGAAAGAAAGACGGGCGCGGCCGGTGGGGCACTTGGGCATCCGCCGTTTAGGTCCGCAGCTCGCGGGAAGGAGGCCGGGAGTCAGGGCGCCCTGGCCGGCTCCCGCAGCCCGAGCCCCGGGCCAGGCGGCGCGCTGCCAGGAAGGCGGGGAGGAAGCGCGGGCGGGCCGGGGCAGGACAGGCGTGGCGGGCAAAGGGACGGCCGGGCGAGCGCCGGTTCCCCCCGGGGCGCGGGGCCAAGGGAGGCCGCCGGGCAGCGTGCAGGTGGCCGCGCCCCCTTTCTCCGTCTGTTCCTGGCGGAGCGGCTGACTCCGAAAGGCGGCAGGCGAGCCGGCCGGGCGGCCAGGAGAAGCCGGCGTGGGCCAGGAGGGCGGCGGCAGAGTTGGCCACAAGGGCTGGGCGGGCGAGGGGCCAAAGAGGAAGCGGCGGCAGTGATTCAGGCGGGCTCCGCGTTTGAGTCACGGTCACGAGGAGGAGGAGGAGGAGGAGGCTGGTCGGCCAGGGGTCTCCGGCCGCGCCCTCCCGGCGGCTCCTGGGCCGGGAGGGAAAAAAGCGCCTCGGCGGCAGTCTCCGGCTCACCTTCTCTGCCTTGAGGCGCCGCGACCGCCTCTGCCCATGTGCAGAGCGCCCGCGGCCAGTTCCGTTGCCGCCAGCCGGAGCCCCCACCCCCACCCCTTCCTTCCCCCTTCCCTGGAGCCCGGGAAGAGGCGCCGGCTATTACCGGCTGGCTGGCTGCCCTGGGCTGGGTGGGCGCCGGACTTACCCGCGCAGAGCGACGGCTGGACAGGCAGAAGGAAACGGGCACCGCCGGCCTAGCGGGCGAGGGGCGTCCTGGCTGCGCCTGCCGGGACGGGACGGGCGACCCTGGAGCTGGGCGTCGCAGCTGCCCAGGCGGAGGGCGGGCAGGCGGCTTCGGCTCTCTCGCAGGCTCTTCTCCCGCTCACCCCACCCTTCCTCCTCCTCCTCCTCCTCCCCGCCGAGTGATGTCAGCGGGAGAGGCTGAGCTAGAGGGGGAGAAGCTGGCGGCTGGGTGGCTTTTTGTGCCGAGCGCCTGGCTCCGGATCGCCTCCGAGGGAGCAGGAAGCCGCCAGCGACCGAGCGAGCGAGGAGCGGGAAAGCGAGCGGCGTTCACACGTGATGCCCGAGCAGGAGGAGGAGGAAGAGGAGGCGAAGGCAAAAGAGGGGAGAGCGGGCGGCCGAGGGACGTCCAGCCTGTCCGACGGCTGCTCCTCAACGCCGCTTCCCCCTTTCGGCGCCCCTCCTCTCACGCGGGTGGTCTTCGCCCCGCGGTCTCGCCAGTCCGGATGCGCTAAGAGGGCAGCAGCGCCCAAGGCGGCCCCGAAAGATCGGAAGGACCCCCGCCGTGCTGGACCTCTCAGACTGCCGCTCCGCTTGAGTGCTCATCCTTGGGGAGGGGGCTGGGGGAACAGACCCTCGGCCGCCCCGTGTCCCAGGCGCCCCCCTCCCTCCTCCCCAGGAGTCTCTGCTGCAGCCGCCTGGATGAAAGACCCTTCCTGCCCCTCTGCCCGCGGGGGCCCCCAGTCCAGAGGCTGAGCCGGCCATCAGCGAGGCCATCCCGAGAGCCAAGGGCAGCAGCCCAGCGGCCATGATGGAGGCTCCTATGCCTTGACCTCCTGGCTGGCCCTGAGCCCCCTCTGGCCAAAGACCTTCAGGCGTCCTGTGGAGACCAGGAAGTCGGGACTCTCCCTGGTGCCGAGAGGCCGCTGGTTCTCGGCTGGCCAAGGCAGCCCAACCAGTGGCAGCAAATGCTAATAAAACATGCTTGGCTCATATGGGGCAGGGGGTCATTGGCCTAACTGTCAGCGGCTGCTTCATTTAATAATCAGGAAAGAAACCACTCAACTCCATTTGTTTGGAATTAAGTGTACTTTTACTAATTACAAACGAACAGTAGCAAAGCAAAGCTGAGTCTGGTTAATTGGGCGCGGAAGCAATGGATATCATGTATAATTCAATCCCCTCCCCTTGGCACCCCAGTTGATAGTCCAATTATAATGCACCCAACTGTCAGGTGGGAGATAACTTCAAAAAACATCACCATGGTGGACTGCTGGACAGTTAACCTTGGCGGGAAACTCCCTTCCTCCACATGCGCAATGAGATGGTCAGGTCAGCATCTAGAATATTCCTCCAGCACATCATGATTCCCCTCCCAAATACCATGCCCCCCTCCCTGTTTCAGTGGCAGCCGAAGCAGCAGCAAGGCAGAGGCTGACACTAACACTCCCTGTGGGGCATTCAGGGGGCATGAAGGGCGGCCAGAGGGGAGCTCCGGAGGGCCAGGTCCTTCTTCTCTGTGGGGAAAATGCCTTGGACCTCTGAGGCTGGGGGTCGGGGAGGCCCACTTCTCCCTTCCCGCAGCTTCCGTGGCTGCTTCCTGCCCCTTTTCTGCTGTGCCAGGAATGGAACAGGAAGTGCCCAATGAGTGAGACCGAAAGAAGAAGGCCGGAAGTGCCT
This sequence comes from Thamnophis sirtalis, assembly GCF_051295495.1. Lineage (NCBI taxonomy): Eukaryota > Metazoa > Chordata > Lepidosauria > Squamata > Natricidae > Thamnophis > Thamnophis sirtalis. The sequence goes on from NW_028261459.1 coordinate 42,011, forward strand.
TCCCTGCTGCCCACCAGCAGGGCCAGGGGGGGCAGTTAAGAAGAGACCTCGAGGAAGCCCCCTTTTGCCATTGGTGGGGGACGACACAAATCAGGTTCACAATAGGATGGTTCCTCATTACTTAATAGTGGAGATTAATTAGTGGTTAGGTCCAGCCCCGATTAGAACGAATGCATGTCTTGTGCTTTTAAATCTGTCCTTTTTTTTAATAATTTTTTTTCTTCCTTTTTCTTCTTTTTGTAAGCCGCCCAGAGTCCCTCGGGATTGGGCGGCATATAAATTCTATAAATAAATAAATAATAAATAAATAAATATTGCTTGGGTGGCTGAGCGTATGAGAGGGGAAGGGAGGAAGAGCAGACTTTGGAGGTAAGGAGGGGCATTAGAAGATAGCAATACCACTTAAGACTTATATGCCGCTTCATGGTGCTTTCCAGCCCTTTCTAAACGGTTTATAGAGTTTACACAGCCTCTTGTCCCCAACAATCTGGGTCCTCATTTTACCCCCCTGGGAAGGAAGGCTGGAAGGCTGAGTCAACCTTAAGTCTGGTGAGACTCGAACTGCCAAACTGCAGGCAGTTGGCACTACTGCATTCTCACCCCTGTGCCGCCACCGCCCATCCTTAAAATCCCCCCCCCCCAGCAGTGATGGAGACAGTCCTCCCATCCTTTTTGTCACTTCCTTAGGAAGACTTAGGGTGGTTACTCCAAGGTGCCTGCCAGTTCTGCCCCCTGCCTCTATTACACCTCCATCACACCCCCTCCCACCCTGAAGGTTCTCCCCACCTCAAGGCAGCTCAGAGCAAGTTTAACCTTCCCTACCTATCCCCCCCCCCACTGCAGATGGATCCCTCTGCTGCCCATGTCTCCCCATCACCCACAACGCCCGTGCATAGAAAGCTTTTACCGGGGTTGATATTAATAGACTGGCAATGTTCTTCATGCATTTTTGATTGGGAGGGAGGGAAAAGCTGGTGGCTCTGATAGGAACGTGGGATTCGCCGAAGGAATTGCGGAGGAGCTCCGCCGGCCGCCGCGACCCCTTCTTTGTGGGGCAAGGGGGGGCTCCTCTCCATGGGGACAGGCCTGGCCCCTTTCCTTGGGCCAGCCCACCCCACTCCTGCCCCCCTGCTTCCACTAAGCAGCACAAAGCAAAGGATTGTCCGTCCACCGTGGGCAGCTGTAGGGGGGGTAAACTGCCCCTGGCCAAGGAGGCTTAATTAAAGGCCTCTAGAAGCACCACAGACGGGCCGGCCCTCCTCCCTGAGTCTCTGCCCTCTTTCTCTAGGGCAAATCCCTCCCTCCCTCCTTCCCTGGCCAGCTCCTCTCTCTCTCTCTCCTGGCCTCATTTCTCCCTCCTGTGAAACGGGAGCAAGCGCAGCCCCCTCCCTCCCAGGGGCAGCCGAGGGCAGTGCTGGGCCGAGGGCAGAGCCCGGGGGCTCCTAAGTGCTGCCGGGAGGATGGATGGACGCAGCGTTTTTTCCACTGCCAGAGAGGAAAGCTTGGAGGGGAGGCTGAGTGTCCTCTTTGATTAGCATATATTATTCATAGAGACCGTCCAGGAGCAGTGCTGGGGGGGAGGGGGGGAAATAGCCTTTAATAGGTGGCCCTGGCCTGTTTGGGCTGCCCCCAGAGGCCCCCAGCATCCGTGGGAGCCGCGTGGCCTTTGCGTCTTCTCTGGGGTTGGAAGCCCTCTAATCGCTCCTTCTCGTGGCTCCCTGGCAGGGTGGGAGGGGTGGAGCATTGCCATTTTTTGGGGTGCACAGTTTCCATGACGGAGCAATCGAACTCTTTCTCTAACCCCCCCTCCCCCAACCACAGAATATTCCAGACTTTCTGACCCCCCCCCCAAAAAAACGCTGTTTGCCAAAGAAGGGGCAAGAGGGGGAGGGAAATACCTCTCCAGTCCCTTTCGTTGTTCCATTTTTTTTTAATCACTTTTGGTTTGATCTGTACAAAGGTGTTGAAAAATATACATATTGTACATTACGCCCCTCACAGCCTTCTGAGCTGGCTCCCCCCCTCCTTCACTCGAGAGAGCAGGAAAACAGAGCCCAAATCTCTCTCTCCCCCCCCCTCCACGAAGCTCCGAAAGTTAATTTGCATCTGGTTTTTACTGCTGGCACATCTTCTTCTGCTTCTTCTTCAACTAATTCAGCAAAATGACTCAGAATTTATGGTCCTGAAAAATGGAACTCCAGAAGAGTTCAGAGAAAGATCGGTTCCTGATTCCTGAGAACTAGGACAGCAAAATCCCCTTCCGTGTGTGTGTGTGTGTCTGTGTGTGTGTGTGAAAGGAGAAGGACCCCTTGGGGAACAGTTTCGAAGGGACGTGAACAAGTTTGCCGATCACTTTTCCTGTTTCCGTTCCTTGCGCATGGCTGAAGGTCTTTATAAAAAGCTGCTGCCCCCTAGCGAGTTTGATGGAGCTACCTGGAAAGGTGAGCGCCTTGTTGCCAGGGGGAGCCTGGAGGGGGACCTGTTGGCATCAGGTCCCAAGGCCTGGGTGGGAAGGGGGGAGGGCAGGGGCTATCTTTTCAGGTGATCGGCCTCGGCCAATAAGGAGCCCCCAAAGGCAAGGACCAAGGTGCATGATGGGAAATTCCCCTGGCCCTCCAAGTAGGGCTGATGCTCGCCACTAGAGTTGGCACCACCCCAGGAAAGGTGGCATTCTCCCCTGGCATCTGGCCAATTGAAGCGGAGGGCAGACACAGGAGCCTTTGGAGGAAGACGAGAGAGGGCAGGGGGGCCCAGGGGGGGGCAGGGGGGCCCAGGGGGGGGCTGCATGGAGGGAGCCTGGTCAGACTGCGGTGGGGGCCTTGGACGTAAATAAGATCAATATAAAAATATTTTCTGCCTAGGGCCGGGGGTCTTTCCGTGCAGGCCAGGTGGGCTGCTGTTGGGCTCAGCTGTGTGTGGGGCCGGAGGGCGGGATGGGTGGGGCTCTCCAGGCAGGGCCGGCCTTGCACGAAAAATGGGAGGGGCCTTAGTCATCATCATCATCGTCATCGTCGTCATCATCATCATCGTCTTCGGTGTTTATCTCTCCTTCCAGCACATCCTCAATCCAGTCTTCCAGCTCCTCCGCAGAAGGAAGATCCTCCTCGTCGTCCATGTCCATCCAGATGCTGTCGGCCTGGGCGGGGGGACATCGGAGGGGAGAGCTGCTGGGGGGAGTCCGGTTGGGCAGGGCCAGCCCCCCCCCACCTCCGCCCCCTGGCTGGCTCCAGTGTCCAGGCCTTCTCTCTCGGCCCATCCTCTCGGCCCTCTTTCGAGGCTCAGTCCGGTGGCCCCCAGCCGGCCCCCCGGCTGGTCTTCCCCGAAGCCCTCGGGCACCCCTCCCCGGGCTGTGCCCCATGGGCCCGACCTCTGACACCCAAGGGGCAGCCACATGTTTGACGGGACTCACATCCGTCACGTTGACAACGCCAATCTGAGGCCGAGACAAATCGATGTCGAAGGTTTTCTCCCAGTAAGGGATCAGCTGGGAAGGAAGGAAGGAGAGAGGGGAGAGTGAGGCTTCTGGGGTTTGGTTGGGGGCTGGAATGGGGGTGGAGCACTCTTTGGGCCATGGGGTAAGGAGCCCCTTTCACCCCCACACACCCCCACAATCCCTTCTCCTCTGGGGCTTGGTCTTATGCTCCATCTGCCCCTTAGGGGACCAAAGGGGGCCTCGTCCTTCCCTCAGCCTCCTCTGCCAGGGACCCTGCTGGCTTTTCTCCCACGCCCCCTGTGGCCCCCTGTGGCCCCCTGTGCCCCTGCCCTCCCACAAGCACCCGCCTCCCCCGTGCCCCGTGGCTGCTAGCAGGCCCTGTGAGATCCTGCAGGTCGGGAGGGAAGGAGATCCGGGCCCCAGGGGAAAAGGTGTGTGGCTTCTCTCCCCCCCCCATTTTAAAGGAGTCTTCACCAGTGGGAAATCCTCGGGATCGATCCAGATGATGCTGAGATCCGGGTTGTCTGTGTTATCCTGAGCGACTTCCTTCAGGATCTCCAGGAACTCGTAACCGTCTGAAGAGAGAGGGGGGCAGGGGGGGGGGCTAAGCAGCCTTCTTGCCTGCAGCCCCTGAATGAGCCCCCCCCTCGCCTCCTCCCACTTCCCTTTTCCCCCAGAGCGTCTCTGGCCCAGGGCAGCCCAGGGGGGGCCTGGGACCAGCAGCCCAGGAAAGTCCCTTGCAGGCCGGAGGGATTCCTGACTGCGCGTGCAAGAGGAAGCGTGAGGTGCTTCCCTTTCGCAAACCAGGTTTATAGCTGGATAAATGGTAGCCAAGGAGGGATCAATACAGGATCACCCCCTCCCCAAATTTAGAAGGACTCACCAGGGTCGTCCTCCTCCGCGAAGGCCACAATGTGGATGCCGTCCATATCGTCTTCCTAAAGGGGGAGCGAGGCGGATCAACGCTGGGCGGCTTTATTGCTCTCTCGGCTGTTTATTCCTGGAGGACCCCCGACTCAAGGAGGAGAAGCAAGCAGCCCCCAGCCCCCTCCCCACTTGGCAGACAGGACAACGGCAGAGCAGCCTGAATGTTTTCCTGGCCACGAAGGGAAGCTCAGCCCGAGAGGCCGGGAGTCTGGGGGCTCATCTGCGGGTGGAGGTAGCTGGGGCCCCTTCCCCAGGAGCAGCCCTTCCACCCCCCCCCCACAGGGCCATTTCCCTGGGCAGGAGAAAGGGGCTCGGCTGAGGAGCCCCAGGACTTCCCAGGGCTTGTAAATCAGCCGCCGTGGTGGGAGGTTTGGCTGGGCCCCCACAGAAGCCCCCTGGCCTGAGATCTGGGCAGATCAGCCGTGTGTCTCTTGGAGGGGCCAAAGGGGACCCCTGGATGCCTTTGGACGTGTGGAGAGAAACTGGGGGAAGGGCTTTTATAATTGATTACCTGGCCAGCACAAAGTATCTGTTTCCAGCAGAATTGCTGCCTTTGTGTCCTTTCTTTATTATTCATGGGGAGCCGATATTGGGTTCCCAGTGGGGGGGGGGGGAGGGAGGGGACTTTCTGCTCTCTGGGAAGCTCTGGGGAGGGGGCTTGGGCAAACTCCCCCCCCCCCGACTTCCTTCTTCTTTGCCTCTGGCCACGGAGGGGAGGCCACGGAGAGGAAGCCCCCCCTTGGCAACCCTGGGAGCAGCTCAGGAGGTTTTCTTTGGCCCCTTCTCTTCCTCCCTCCCAGGAGGGACTCTGCGGGTGCCCGCCTGCTTCCTCTGCCCTGGAGACATCCTTCGGAATGGGGAGGGGCCTCTCCCCCCCCCACTTTCAGATCCGTGGACGTACCCAAGTCTCGTACATGCTGTCTGCGTGGAGCTTCCTCAGCGTTGGCCTGCAAGAGACGGACGGGGGGGGGGGGGAAGGGCAGGGTGAGGGCGAGAGATGGCAGCAGAGGCCAGCAAGGTCTTTTCAGACACCCCCCACCCCAGGCAGAGGCCTTTTTCTTGGCAGTGGGGCAGAGGGGGGTGGGTTGACTTTCCAGCCCAAGGATTCCCAGGGCTCCCCCACCCAAATATGAGCCAGCCCCAGCCCTATTTAGCTAGCAGCCCCCCTTCCAAGCAGGGAGGGCTTCCCTGTGTGGTGGCAGCCATGATCTTTGCAAAGCCTCTTCGTTATCGGCCGGCCCTTGGCATTCCTGGCTTCTAGGGGCCGACCCTCTGGGCAGGGAGCGTCCGTTTCAGGGGGAGGTGCAGAGCTGCCTGCCCCCTTTTCTTCCCATTGCCTTGAGCTCCTGTTGCCCTCTTTCTCTAGGGGCCAACAGGCGGAGGCCCACTTAATGGCTTGCGGGGCTGGTGGGTGCCAGGAGCCCCCCCTGCTCAGGGACGAGGGGAGGGGGAGGCCCACTTGAGGTGTGTTCCCCGATTGGGGGAGGGCACGAAGCCAGAGGCTGGGAAACGCCACCCCCCCTTGCCCTTTGCCAGGCTCATAAGGGGAGGGGTGTCCTTTCTGGGCGTCCAATCCCATTGGGAAGCCCCCGTCCCCAGGACCGGGGTCTTTCTGGGCTGATGATCACCGGCAGCCCCCAGTGCAAGGCCACCCAGCATGGAGAGGGGAGCCGTCCGACCGTTGGGGCCAAATGTGTGCCGTTTCCATGGCAGCCGGAGGAAGAAGAAGCGAAGAAGAACTCGGCACGGACGCTGTTGATGCTGGGAAGATGGTGGCCATGGCAACCGAGGACGGTCTCCCCACCGCAACCAGGCACAGAAGCTGCTCTGAAGGCCCCCCGCTGCCAGCCCCCCCCTCCCACTCTCCCCCAGGGCAGGTGGGGGGGGGGCAGCTCCACCTCTTGTGCTCCTCCATGAACTGGACGATTTCCTCCTCGCTGTTGGGCTTGTCCGGGATGGTGACCGGCTTCTCCATGAAAGGCTCATAGTAGTCGATCTCGTTGAGCTTCAGGGAGAGCTTCTTCGCCACCTGCCAAGACAGAGGAGGGCAGGCTGGGTGGGCAGAGCTCCCCGGGAGCCACGGGGCCTCCTGCCCCAGCCAGCGCCCCTCGGAAATGCCTCCCTAATTCTGGCTGTCGGCTGGGGAATGCTGGGAATTGAAGTCCGTGGCCTCTCAGCTGCCATGACTGAGAGTCCCCGGGTGTCCCCTTTGCCATTTGGGGGAAACTCTCTCTCCCTCCCTCCCTCCCTCTCTCTCTCTGCCACGTACCTTGCTGTCAAAGGTTGCAAAGAAAGGGATGTAAGGGTGGAATTCTTCAGCAGCATCTTCAAAGGCCTTGAAGTCTGGGAGAGGAGGCAGAGGGTCACTCCTGGTCGCCCCAGCAGAACGGCTCCTCCTTGCATCGTCTCCCAGCTCGGGCAGCCTGTTTCCCCACGACCTGAGAGTCCCCTTCCCCACCCAGCTTCCCCCCTTGGGCTTCTCTACCCAGGAGCCCCGGAGCCCGTTTTCTCCTGGGAGTCCCTCCCCCAACGGCCCACTCACGCTCCGAGTCCTCGTTCTTGAAGTAGCCGATGAGTTTGGGCTCATCCTCAATCCTCTCAAAGGCTTCGAGCTCATTTTCTCCATCGATAAACTCCACGGGGTCTTCCAGGACCTGCGGGAAAGGGGGAGGGGTCAGGCCTTGGCCACATCTGCCCAGCTGGAATGGGGGGAGTGGGTTATGTCGGCTTTTCTAAGGGAACGGGGACTGCCAGGGGGATTCTGGGAGTTGAAGTCCACCCATCCTGGAGGTGGAGGCTGAGAAGCCCTGGTTGAGGGCCTGGAAGCAGGGGACTCTGGGCCCCTACTGGTCCCAGGCAGTCCCAGGCTTTCCCCCCCCACCACCTGTAAAGAGGGGAGAGGGGCTGCAGAGGGCCAGGAAGAGGGTCGCTACTTACGTCAAGGAGGAACTCCACCAGGGTGTCGGCCGAGAATTCCCCGTCGTATTCGATGACTTCGTCCTCCTTGAAGACGTAAACGCTGTCTTCCTCAGTCAGCCCTGCGGGGGAGGCCAAGGGGGGGGGTCACCCTTTGGAGATTGCCTTTGGACCTTGGAGCACGGAGGGTGGCAGCCTGGTTCTGCAGAAGTGGGCACCCCATGCCAGGATGGATGGGTCGACCAAGAGCAGGGCCCCAGGTGGAGCGCAGAAGGGCCAAAGAAGGGCCTTGGAGGGGGGCTACTTGTCTCGGGAACCCCAAAGGCCCCTTAGAGCAGTGTTTCTCAACCTTGGCCACTTGAAGATATCCGGACTTCAACTCCCAGAATTCCCCAGCCAGCATTCGCTGGCTGGGGAATTCTGGGAGTTGAAGTCCGGACATCTTCAAGTGGCCAAGGTTGAGAAACACTGCCTTAGAGGGAAGCAGACGAACACGGCTGTTTTCACTGCCCCCTGGTGGCCTCCGGCGTTGGTTCTGCTTCCACCGGAATCGAAGCTTGTTCCCTGGAGACCCCGAATGAGCTTGGGCCCCGGGGGTGTGTGTGTGTGTGCAAAGAGGCCGTCTCCGGAATGTCAATCCTCACCTAATTTTTTGGCCACTGCGGCGTCCTTCTCTGCGTCCACCAGGCCAAATCCAATCCCTTTGTCTTCCAGGACTTGGGCTGCTAACTAGGAGAAAGAGCCCCACGCGGCAGACGGAAGGGCCAGAGGAGAGAGAGAGACAGAGAGAAGACGGGGAATGAAAACATTGCAGGGAGCATCTTGAAGGATTTCCGGGCGGAGGATCCAGAAAGTAACAATCAGATGGATTGATTTATTCAACCTTTTATCCCTCCTGGCTCCCAACCCTCCAGCTCCACCTGAACCTCTGGCTTCCCGCAGAGTTTCTAACTAAATGCCACCGTTCAATCAGCGTTTTGGGTCACTTGGAGCCCCCAAACTTTGCAAAAGCTTCAGGAAAGACAGGTTTAAAAATTAAAAAGTGGGGGGGGAAGGGAAGACAGGCTCCGTCCTCGTTTCCCTCGGATAGTTTTAACCTTGAATCCCAGCAAGAGGGAACAGCTGTGCTCGCTCCCTTTGGCCATCCGGTCAGGGATAAAAACGGGTGAATTCAGTTGCTGTGGGGGGGGGGGAGACCCAACCGCTGAC
>NW_028261460.1:0-41224 GCF_051295495.1 Thamnophis sirtalis
AATCCATTCGGTGATCCGAGTTTTCACTGAGGAGTTAGACCAAAATGTATGAGAATTGGCAAAACACTGGAATGAGCCAGAACTCGTCATTTTTGACCAGAAGGTCAGTATCCAAGAAAAAACACAAATTCGTTGTCTACTTTTGGATAACCCAAAATTCCACTCCATTCGGTGATCCGAGATTTCACTGAGGAGTTAGACCAAAATGTATGAGAATTGGCAAAACACTGGAGTGAGCCAGAAATCGTCATTTTTGACCCGGAGGTCAGTTTCCAAGAAAAAACACAAATTGTTGGTGTACTCTTGTAAAACCCGAAAAACCAATCCATTCGGTGATCCGAGTTTTCACTGAGGAGTTAGACCAAAATGTATGAGAATTGGCAAAAAACTGGAATGAGCCAGAACTCGTCATTTTTGACCAGAAGGTCCGTATCCATGAAAAAACACAAATTCGTTGTCTACTCTTGGAGAACCCAAAATACCACTCCGTTCGGTGATCCGAAATTTCACTGAGGTGTTAGAGCAAATATATGAGAATTGGCAAAAAACTGGAATGAGCCAGAAATCGTCATTTTTCATCCGGAGGTCAGTTTCCAAGAAAAAACACAAATTCTCTCTCTACTCTTGGAAAACCCAAAATACCAATCCACTCGGTGATCCGAGATTTCACTGAGGAGGTAGACCAAAATCTATGAGAATTGGCAAAACACTGGAGTGAGCCAGAAATCGTCATTTTTGACCCGGAGGTCAGTTTCCAAGAAAAAACACAAATTGTTGGTGTACTCTTGTAAAACCCCAAAAACCAATCCATTCGGTGATCCGAGTTTTCACTGAGGAGTTAGACCAAAATCTATAAGTATTGGCAAAAAACTGGAATGAGCCAGAACTCGTCATTTTTGACCAGAAGGTCAGTATCCAAGAAAAAACACAAATTCGTTGTCTACTCTTGGAGAACGCAAAAATACCAATCCACTCGGTGATCCGAGATTTCACTGAGGAGTTAGACCAAAATGTATGAGAATTGGCAAAACACTGGAGTGAGCCAGAAATCGTCATTTTTGACCCGGAGGTCAGTTTCCAAGAAAAAACACAAATTGTTGGTGTACTCTTGTAAAACCCGAAAAACCAATCCATTCGGTGATCCGAGTTTTCACTGAGGAGTTAGACCAAAATGTATGAGAATTGGCAAAAAACTGGAATGAGCCAGAACTCGTCATTTTTGACCAGAAGGTCAGCATCCAAGCAAAAACACAAATTCGTTGTCTACTCTTGGAGAACCAAAATACCACTCCGTTCGGTGATCCGAAATTTCTCTAGGAGTTAGACCAAAATGTATGAGAATTGGCAAAACACTGGAGTGAGCCAGAAATCGTCATTTTTGACCCGGAGGTCAGTTTCCAAGAAAAAACACAAATTGTTGGTGTACTCTTGTAAAACCCGAAAAACCAATCCATTCGGTGATCCGAGTTTTCACTGAGGAGTTAGACCAAAATGTATGAGAATTGGCAAAACACTGGAATGAGCCAGAACTCGTCATTTTTGACCAGAAGGTCAGTATCCAAGAAAAAACATAAATTCGTTGTCTACTTTTGGATAACCCAAAATTCCACTCCATTCGGTGATCCGAGATTTCACTGAGGAGTTAGACCAAAATCTATGAGAATTGGCAAAAAACTGGAGTGAGCCAGAAATCGTCATTTTTGACCTGGAGGTCAGTTTCCAAGAAAAAACACAAATTGTTGGTGTACTCTTGTAAAACCCGAAAAACCAATCCATTCGGTGATCCGGGTTTTCACTGAGGAGTTAGACCAAAATGTATGAGAATTGGCAAAAAACTGGAATGAGCCAGAACTCGTCATTTTTGACCAGAAGGTCCGTATCCATGAAAAAACACAAATTCGTTGTCTACTCTTGGAGAACCCAAAATACCACTCCGTTCGGTGATCCGAGATTTCACTGAGGAGGTAGACCAAAATCTATGAGAATTGGCAAAAAACTGGAGTGAGCCAGAAATCGTCATTTTTGACCTGGAGGTCAGTTTCCAAGAAAAAAAACAAATTCTCTCTCTACTCTTGTAAAACCCAAAAAACCAATCCATTCGGTGATCCGAGTTTTCACTGAGGAGTTAGACCAAAATGTATGAGAATTGGCAAAAAACTGGAATGAGCCAGAACTCGTCATTTTTGACCAGAAGGTCAGCATCCAAGCAAAAAGACAAATTCGTTGTCTACTCTTGGAGAACCCAAAATACCACTCCGTTCGGTGATCCGAAATTTCTCTGAGGAGTTAGACCAAAATGTATGAGAATTGGCAAAACACTGGAGTGAGCCAGAAATAGTCATTTTTGACCCGGAGGTCAGTTTCCAAGAAAAAACACAAATTGTTGGTGTACTCTTGTAAAACCCGAAAAACCAATCCATTCGGTGATCCGAGTTTTCACTGAGGAGTTAGACCAAAATGTATGAGAATTGGCAAAACACTGGAATGAGCCAGAACTCGTCATTTTTGACCAGAAGGTCAGTATCCAAGAAAAAACACAAATTGTTGGTGTACTCTTGTAAAACCCGAAAAACCAATCCATTCGGTGATCCGAGTTTTCACTGAGGAGTTAGACCAAAATGTATGAGAATTGGCAAAACACTGGAATGAGCCAGAAATCGTCATTTTTGACCCGGAGGTCAGTTTCCAAGAAAAAACACAAATTGTTGGTGTACTCTTGTAAAACCCGAAAAACCAATCCATTCGGTGATCCGAGTTTTCACTGAGGAGTTAGACCAAAATGTATGAGAATTGGCAAAAAACTGGAATGAGCCAGAACTCGTCATTTTTGACCAGAAGGTCCGTATCCATGAAAAAACACAAATTCGTTGTCTACTCTTGGAGAACCCAAAATACCACTCCGTTCGGTGATCCGAAATTTCACTGAGGTGTTAGACCAAATATATGAGAATTGGCAAAAAACTGGAATGAGCCAGAAATCGTCATTTTTCATCCGGAGGTCAGTTTCCAAGAAAAAACACAAATTGTTGGTGTACTCTTGTAAAACCCAAAAACCAATCCATTCGGTGATCCGAGTTTTCACTGAGGAGTTAGACCAAAATCTATAAGTATTGGCAAAAAACTGGAATGAGCCAGAACTCGTCATTTTTGACCAGAAGGTCAGTATCCAAGAAAAAACACAAATTCGTTGTCTACTCTTGGAGAACGCAAAATACCAATCCACTCGGTGATCCGAGATTTCACTGAGGAGGTAGACCAAAATCTATGAGAATTGGCAAAAAACTGGAGTGAGCCAGAAATCGTCATTTTTGACCTAGAGGTCAGTTTCCAAGAAAAAACACAAATTGTTGGTGTACTCTTGTAAAACCCGAAAAACCAATCCATTCGGTGATTCTAGTTTTCACTGAGGAGTTAGACCAAAATGTATGAGAATTGGCAAAAAACTGGAATGATCCAGAACTCGTCATTTTTGACCAGAAGGTCCGTATCCATGAAAAAACACAAATTCGTTGTCTACTCTTGGAGAACCCAAAATACCACTCCGTTCGGTGATCCGAAATTTCACTGAGGTGTTAGAGCAAATATATGAGAATTGGCAAAAAACTGGAATGAGCCAGAAATCGTCATTTTTCATCCGGAGGTCAGTTTCCAAGAAAAAACACAAATTCTCTCTCTATTCTTGGAAAACCCAAAATACCAATCCACTCGGTGATCCGAGATTTCACTGAGGAGGTAGACCAAAATCTATGAGAATTGGCAAAACACTGGAGTGAGCCAGAAATCGTCATTTTTGACCCGGAGGTCAGTTTCCAAGAAAAAACACAAATTGTTGGTGTACTCTTGTAAAACCCGAAAAACCAATCCATTCGGTGATCCTAGTTTTCACTGAGGAGTTAGACAAAAATGTATGAGAATTGGCAAAAAACTGGAATGAGCCAGAACTCGTCATTTTTGACCAGAAGGTCCGTATCCATGAAAAAACACAAATTCGTTGTCTACTCTTGGAGAACCCAAAATACCAATCCGTTCGGTGATCCGAAATTTCACTGAGGTGTTAGACCAAAATGTATGAGAATTGGCAAAAAACTGGAATGAGCCAGAAATCGTCATTTTTCATCCGGAGGTCAGTTTCCAAGAAAAAACACAAATTCTCTCTCTATTCTTGGAAAACCCAAAATACCAATCCACTCGGTGATCCGAGATTTCACTGAGGAGGTAGACCAAAATCTATGAGAATTGGCAAAACACTGGAGTGAGCCTGAAATCGTCATTTTTGACCCGGAGGTCAGTTTCCAAGAAAAAAAAATTGTTGGTGTACTCTTGTAAAACCCAAAAAACCAATCCATTCGGTGATCCGAGTTTTCACTGAGGAGTTAGACCAAAATCTATAAGTATTGGCAAAAAACTGGAATGAGCCAGAACTCGTCATTTTTGACCAGAAGGTCAGTATCCAAGAAAAAACACAAATTTGTTGTCTACTCTTGGAGAACGCAAAATACCAATCCACTCGGTGATCCGAGATTTCACTGAGGAGGTAGACCAAAATGTATGAGAATTGGCAAAACACTGGAGTGAGCCAGAAATCGTCATTTTTGACCCGGAGGTCAGTTTCCAAGAAAAAACACAAATTGTTGGTGTACTCTTGTAAAACCCAAAAAACCAATCCATTCGGTGATCCGAGTTTTCACTGAGGGGTTAGACCAAAATGTATGAGAATTGGCAAAAAACTGGAATGAGCCAGAACTCGTCATTTTTGACCAGAAGGTCCGTATCCATGAAAAAACACAAATTCGTTGTCTACTCTTGGAGAACCCAAAATACCACTCCGTTCGGTGATCCGAAATTTCACTGAGGTGTTAGACCAAAATGTATGAGAATTGGCAAAAAACTGGAATGAGCCAGAAATCGTCATTTTTCATCCGGAGGTCAGTTTCCAAGAAAAAACACAAATTCTCTCTCTACTCTTGGAAAACCCAAAATACCAATCCACTCGGTGATCCGAGTTTTCACTGAGGAGTTAGACCAAAATGTATGAGAATTGGCAAAAAACTGGAATGAGCCAGAACTCGTCATTTTTGACCAGAAGGTCAGTATCCAAGAAAAAACACAAATTCGTTGTCTACTCTTGGAGAACGCAAAATACCAATCCACTCGGTGATCCGAGATTTCACTGAGGAGGTAGACCAAAATCTATGAGAATTGGCAAAAAACTGGAGTGAGCCAGAAATCGTCATTTTTGACCTGGAGGTCAGTTTCCAAGAAAAAACACAAATTGTTGGTGTACTCTTGTAAAACCCGAAAAACCAATCCATTCGGTGATCCGAGTTTTCACTGAGGAGTTAGACCAAAATGTATGAGAATTGGCAAAAAACTGGAATGAGCCAGAAATCGTCATTTTTCATCCGGAGGTCAGTTTCCAAGAAAAAAAACAAATTCTCTCTCTACTCTTGTAAAACCCAAAAAACCAATCCATTCGGTGATCCGAGTTTTCACTGAGGAGTTAGACCAAAATGTATGAGAATTGGCAAAACACTGGAGTGAGCCAGAAATCGTCATTTTTGACCCGGAGGTCAGTTTCCAAGAAAAAACACAAATTGTTGGTGTACTCTTGTAAAACCCGAAAAACCAATCCATTCGGTGATCCGAGTTTTCACTGAGGAGTTAGACCAAAATGTATGAGAATTGGCAAAACACTGGAATGAGCCAGAACTCGTCATTTTTGACCAGAAGGTCAGTATCCAAGAAAAAACACAAATTCGTTGTCTACTTTTGGATAACCCAAAATTCCACTCCATTCGGTGATCCGAGATTTCACTGAGGAGTTAGACCAAAATGTATGAGAATTGGCAAAACACTGGAGTGAGCCAGAAATCGTCATTTTTGACCCGGAGGTCAGTTTCCAAGAAAAAACACAAATTGTTGGTGTACTCTTGTAAAACCCGAAAAACCAATCCATTCGGTGATCCGAGTTTTCACTGAGGAGTTAGACCAAAATGTATGAGAATTGGCAAAAAACTGGAATGAGCCAGAACTCGTCATTTTTGACCAGAAGGTCCGTATCCATGAAAAAACACAAATTCGTTGTCTACTCTTGGAGAACCCAAAATACCACTCCGTTCGGTGATCCGAAATTTCACTGAGGTGTTAGAGCAAATATATGAGAATTGGCAAAAAACTGGAATGAGCCAGAAATCGTCATTTTTCATCCGGAGGTCAGTTTCCAAGAAAAAACACAAATTCTCTCTCTACTCTTGGAAAACCCAAAATACCAATCCACTCGGTGATCCGAGATTTCACTGAGGAGGTAGACCAAAATCTATGAGAATTGGCAAAACACTGGAGTGAGCCAGAAATCGTCATTTTTGACCCGGAGGTCAGTTTCCAAGAAAAAACACAAATTGTTGGTGTACTCTTGTAAAACCCCAAAAACCAATCCATTCGGTGATCCGAGTTTTCACTGAGGAGTTAGACCAAAATCTATAAGTATTGGCAAAAAACTGGAATGAGCCAGAACTCGTCATTTTTGACCAGAAGGTCAGTATCCAAGAAAAAACACAAATTCGTTGTCTACTCTTGGAGAACGCAAAATACCAATCCACTCGGTGATCCGAGATTTCACTGAGGAGTTAGACCAAAATGTATGAGAATTGGCAAAACACTGGAGTGAGCCAGAAATCGTCATTTTTGACCCGGAGGTCAGTTTCCAAGAAAAAACACAAATTGTTGGTGTACTCTTGTAAAACCCGAAAAACCAATCCATTCGGTGATCCGAGTTTTCACTGAGGAGTTAGACCGAAATGTATGAGAATTGGCAAAAAACTGGAATGAGCCAGAACTCGTCATTTTTGACCAGAAGGTCAGCATCCAAGCAAAAACACAAATTCGTTGTCTACTCTTGGAGAACCAAAATACCACTCCGTTCGGTGATCCGAAATTTCTCTGAGGAGTTAGACCAAAATGTATGAGAATTGGCAAAACACTGGAGTGAGCCAGAAATCGTCATTTTTGACCCGGAGGTCAGTTTCCAAGAAAAAACACAAATTGTTGGTGTACTCTTGTAAAACCCGAAAAACCAATCCATTCGGTGATCCGAGTTTTCACTGAGGAGTTAGACCAAAATGTATGAGAATTGGCAAAACACTGGAATGAGCCAGAACTCGTCATTTTTGACCAGAAGGTCAGTATCCAAGAAAAAACATAAATTCGTTGTCTACTTTTGGATAACCCAAAATTCCACTCCATTCGGTGATCCGAGATTTCACTGAGGAGTTAGACCAAAATGTATGAGAATTGGCAAAACACTGGAGTGAGCCAGAAATCGTCATTTTTGACCCGGAGGTCAGTTTCCAAGAAAAAACACAAATTGTTGGTGTACTCTTGTAAAACCCGAAAAACCAATCCATTCGGTGATCCGAGTTTTCACTGAGGAGTTAGACCAAAATGTATGAGAATTGGCAAAAAACTGGAATGAGCCAGAACTCGTCATTTTTGACCAGAAGGTCAGCATCCAAGCAAAAACACAAATTCGTTGTCTACTCTTGGAGAACCAAAATACCACTCCGTTCGGTGATCCGAAATTTCTCTGAGGAGTTAGACCAAAATGTATGAGAATTGGCAAAACACTGGAGTGAGCCAGAAATCGTCATTTTTGACCCGGAGGTCAGTTTCCAAGAAAAAACACAAATTGTTGGTGTACTCTTGTAAAACCCGAAAAACCAATCCATTCGGTGATCCGAGTTTTCACTGAGGAGTTAGACCAAAATGTATGAGAATTGGCAAAACACTGGAATGAGCCAGAACTCGTCATTTTTGACCAGAAGGTCAGTATCCAAGAAAAAACATAAATTCGTTGTCTACTTTTGGATAACCCAAAATTCCACTCCATTCGGTGATCCGAGATTTCACTGAGGAGTTAGACCAAAATGTATGAGAATTGGCAAAACACTGGAGTGAGCCAGAAATCGTCATTTTTGACCCGGAGGTCAGTTTCCAAGAAAAAACACAAATTGTTGGTGTACTCTTGTAAAACCCGAAAAACCAATCCATTCGGTGATCCGAGTTTTCACTGAGGAGTTAGACCAAAATGTATGAGAATTGGCAAAAAACTGGAATGAGCCAGAACTCGTCATTTTTGACCAGAAGGTCCGTATCCATGAAAAAACACAAATTCGTTGTCTACTCTTGGAGAACCCAAAATACCACTCCGTTCGGTGATCCGAAATTTCACTGAGGTGTTAGAGCAAATATATGAGAATTGGCAAAAAACTGGAATGAGCCAGAAATCGTCATTTTTCATCCGGAGGTCAGTTTCCAAGAAAAAACACAAATTCTCTCTCTATTCTTGGAAAACCCAAAATACCAATCCACTCGGTGATCCGAGATTTCACTGAGGAGGTAGACCAAAATCTATGAGAATTGGCAAAACACTGGAGTGAGCCAGAAATCGTCATTTTTGACCCGGAGGTCAGTTTCCAAGAAAAAACACAAATTGTTGGTGTACTCTTGTAAAACCCGAAAAACCAATCCATTCGGTGATCCTAGTTTTCACTGAGGAGTTAGACAAAAATGTATGAGAATTGGCAAAAAACTGGAATGAGCCAGAACTCGTCATTTTTGACCAGAAGGTCCGTATCCATGAAAAAACACAAATTCGTTGTCTACTCTTGGAGAACCCAAAATACCAATCCGTTCGGTGATCCGAAATTTCACTGAGGTGTTAGACCAAAATGTATGAGAATTGGCAAAAAACTGGAATGAGCCAGAAATCGTCATTTTTCATCCGGAGGTCAGTTTCCAAGAAAAAACACAAATTCTCTCTCTATTCTTGGAAAACCCAAAATACCAATCCACTCGGTGATCCGAGATTTCACTGAGGAGGTAGACCAAAATCTATGAGAATTGGCAAAACACTGGAGTGAGCCTGAAATCGTCATTTTTGACCCGGAGGTCAGTTTCCAAGAAAAAAAAATTGTTGGTGTACTCTTGTAAAACCCAAAAAACCAATCCATTCGGTGATCCGAGTTTTCACTGAGGAGTTAGACCAAAATCTATAAGTATTGGCAAAAAACTGGAATGAGCCAGAACTCGTCATTTTTGACCAGAAGGTCAGTATCCAAGAAAAAACACAAATTTGTTGTCTACTCTTGGAGAACGCAAAATACCAATCCACTCGGTGATCCGAGATTTCACTGAGGAGGTAGACCAAAATGTATGAGAATTGGCAAAACACTGGAGTGAGCCAGAAATCGTCATTTTTGACCCGGAGGTCAGTTTCCAAGAAAAAACACAAATTGTTGGTGTACTCTTGTAAAACCCAAAAAACCAATCCATTCGGTGATCCGAGTTTTCACTGAGGGGTTAGACCAAAATGTATGAGAATTGGCAAAAAACTGGAATGAGCCAGAACTCGTCATTTTTGACCAGAAGGTCCGTATCCATGAAAAAACACAAATTCGTTGTCTACTCTTGGAGAACCCAAAATACCACTCCGTTCGGTGATCCGAAATTTCACTGAGGTGTTAGACCAAAATGTATGAGAATTGGCAAAAAACTGGAATGAGCCAGAAATCGTCATTTTTCATCCGGAGGTCAGTTTCCAAGAAAAAACACAAATTCTCTCTCTACTCTTGGAAAACCCAAAATACCAATCCACTCGGTGATCCGAGATTTCACTGAGGAGGTAGACCAAAATCTATGAGAATTGGCAAAACACTGGAGAGAGCCAGAAATCGTCATTTTTGACCCGGAGGTCAGTTTCCAAGAAAAAAAAAATTGTTGGTGTACTCTTGTAAAACCCAAAAAACCAATCCATTCGGTGATCCGAGTTTTCACTGAGGAGGTAGACCAAAATCTATGAGAATTGGCAAAAAACTGGAGTGAGCCAGAAATCGTCATTTTTGACCTGGAGGTCAGTTTCCAAGAAAAAACACAAATTGTTGGTGTACTCTTGTAAAACCCGAAAAACCAATCCATTCGGTGATCCGGGTTTTCACTGAGGAGTTAGACCAAAATGTATGAGAATTGGCAAAAAACTGGAATGAGCCAGAACTCGTCATTTTTGACCAGAAGGTCCGTATCCATGAAAAAACACAAATTCGTTGTCTACTCTTGGAGAACCCAAAATACCACTCCGTTCGGTGATCCGAGATTTCACTGAGGAGGTAGACCAAAATCTATGAGAATTGGCAAAAAACTGGAGTGAGCCAGAAATCGTCATTTTTGACCTGGAGGTCAGTTTCCAAGAAAAAAAACAAATTCTCTCTCTACTCTTGTAAAACCCAAAAAACCAATCCATTCGGTGATCCGAGTTTTCACTGAGGAGTTAGACCAAAATGTATGAGAATTGGCAAAAAACTGGAATGAGCCAGAACTCGTCATTTTTGACCAGAAGGTCAGCATCCAAGCAAAAAGACAAATTCGTTGTCTACTCTTGGAGAACCCAAAATACCACTCCGTTCGGTGATCCGAAATTTCTCTGAGGAGTTAGACCAAAATGTATGAGAATTGGCAAAACACTGGAGTGAGCCAGAAATAGTCATTTTTGACCCGGAGGTCAGTTTCCAAGAAAAAACACAAATTGTTGGTGTACTCTTGTAAAACCCGAAAAACCAATCCATTCGGTGATCCGAGTTTTCACTGAGGAGTTAGACCAAAATGTATGAGAATTGGCAAAACACTGGAATGAGCCAGAACTCGTCATTTTTGACCAGAAGGTCAGTATCCAAGAAAAAACACAAATTGTTGGTGTACTCTTGTAAAACCCGAAAAACCAATCCATTCGGTGATCCGAGTTTTCACTGAGGAGTTAGACCAAAATGTATGAGAATTGGCAAAACACTG
Source organism: Thamnophis sirtalis (assembly GCF_051295495.1). Lineage (NCBI taxonomy): Eukaryota > Metazoa > Chordata > Lepidosauria > Squamata > Natricidae > Thamnophis > Thamnophis sirtalis. The sequence goes on from NW_028261460.1 coordinate 10,840, forward strand.
GAATGAGCCAGAAATCGTCATTTTTGACCCGGAGGTCAGTTTCCAAGAAAAAACACAAATTGTTGGTGTACTCTTGTAAAACCCGAAAAACCAATCCATTCGGTGATCCGAGTTTTCACTGAGGAGTTAGACCAAAATGTATGAGAATTGGCAAAAAACTGGAATGAGCCAGAACTCGTCATTTTTGACCAGAAGGTCCGTATCCATGAAAAAACACAAATTCGTTGTCTACTCTTGGAGAACCCAAAATACCACTCCGTTCGGTGATCCGAAATTTCACTGAGGTGTTAGACCAAATATATGAGAATTGGCAAAAAACTGGAATGAGCCAGAAATCGTCATTTTTCATCCGGAGGTCAGTTTCCAAGAAAAAACACAAATTGTTGGTGTACTCTTGTAAAACCCAAAAAACCAATCCATTCGGTGATCCGAGTTTTCACTGAGGAGTTAGACCAAAATCTATAAGTATTGGCAAAAAACTGGAATGAGCCAGAACTCGTCATTTTTGACCAGAAGGTCAGTATCCAAGAAAAAACACAAATTCGTTGTCTACTCTTGGAGAACGCAAAATACCAATCCACTCGGTGATCCGAGATTTCACTGAGGAGGTAGACCAAAATCTATGAGAATTGGCAAAAAACTGGAGTGAGCCAGAAATCGTCATTTTTGACCTAGAGGTCAGTTTCCAAGAAAAAACACAAATTGTTGGTGTACTCTTGTAAAACCCGAAAAACCAATCCATTCGGTGATTCTAGTTTTCACTGAGGAGTTAGACCAAAATGTATGAGAATTGGCAAAAAACTGGAATGATCCAGAACTCGTCATTTTTGACCAGAAGGTCCGTATCCATGAAAAAACACAAATTCGTTGTCTACTCTTGGAGAACCCAAAATACCACTCCGTTCGGTGATCCGAAATTTCACTGAGGTGTTAGAGCAAATATATGAGAATTGGCAAAAAACTGGAATGAGCCAGAAATCGTCATTTTTCATCCGGAGGTCAGTTTCCAAGAAAAAACACAAATTCTCTCTCTATTCTTGGAAAACCCAAAATACCAATCCACTCGGTGATCCGAGATTTCACTGAGGAGGTAGACCAAAATCTATGAGAATTGGCAAAACACTGGAGTGAGCCTGAAATCGTCATTTTTGACCCGGAGGTCAGTTTCCAAGAAAAAAAAATTGTTGGTGTACTCTTGTAAAACCCAAAAAACCAATCCATTCGGTGATCCGAGTTTTCACTGAGGAGTTAGACCAAAATCTATAAGTATTGGCAAAAAACTGGAATGAGCCAGAACTCGTCATTTTTGACCAGAAGGTCAGTATCCAAGAAAAAACACAAATTTGTTGTCTACTCTTGGAGAACGCAAAATACCAATCCACTCGGTGATCCGAGATTTCACTGAGGAGGTAGACCAAAATGTATGAGAATTGGCAAAACACTGGAGTGAGCCAGAAATCGTCATTTTTGACCCGGAGGTCAGTTTCCAAGAAAAAACACAAATTGTTGGTGTACTCTTGTAAAACCCAAAAAACCAATCCATTCGGTGATCCGAGTTTTCACTGAGGGGTTAGACCAAAATGTATGAGAATTGGCAAAAAACTGGAATGAGCCAGAACTCGTCATTTTTGACCAGAAGGTCCGTATCCATGAAAAAACACAAATTCGTTGTCTACTCTTGGAGAACCCAAAATACCACTCCGTTCGGTGATCCGAAATTTCACTGAGGTGTTAGACCAAAATGTATGAGAATTGGCAAAAAACTGGAATGAGCCAGAAATCGTCATTTTTCATCCGGAGGTCAGTTTCCAAGAAAAAACACAAATTCTCTCTCTACTCTTGGAAAACCCAAAATACCAATCCACTCGGTGATCCGAGATTTCACTGAGGAGGTAGACCAAAATCTATGAGAATTGGCAAAACACTGGAGAGAGCCAGAAATCGTCATTTTTGACCCGGAGGTCAGTTTCCAAGAAAAAAAAAATTGTTGGTGTACTCTTGTAAAACCCAAAAAACCAATCCATTCGGTGATCCGAGTTTTCACTGAGGAGGTAGACCAAAATCTATGAGAATTGGCAAAAAACTGGAGTGAGCCAGAAATCGTCATTTTTGACCTGGAGGTCAGTTTCCAAGAAAAAACACAAATTGTTGGTGTACTCTTGTAAAACCCGAAAAACCAATCCATTCGGTGATCCGGGTTTTCACTGAGGAGTTAGACCAAAATGTATGAGAATTGGCAAAAAACTGGAATGAGCCAGAACTCGTCATTTTTGACCAGAAGGTCCGTATCCATGAAAAAACACAAATTCGTTGTCTACTCTTGGAGAACCCAAAATACCACTCCGTTCGGTGATCCGAGATTTCACTGAGGAGGTAGACCAAAATCTATGAGAATTGGCAAAAAACTGGAGTGAGCCAGAAATCGTCATTTTTGACCTGGAGGTCAGTTTCCAAGAAAAAAAACAAATTCTCTCTCTACTCTTGTAAAACCCAAAAAACCAATCCATTCGGTGATCCGAGTTTTCACTGAGGAGTTAGACCAAAATGTATGAGAATTGGCAAAAAACTGGAATGAGCCAGAACTCGTCATTTTTGACCAGAAGGTCAGCATCCAAGCAAAAAGACAAATTCGTTGTCTACTCTTGGAGAACCCAAAATACCACTCCGTTCGGTGATCCGAAATTTCTCTGAGGAGTTAGACCAAAATGTATGAGAATTGGCAAAACACTGGAGTGAGCCAGAAATAGTCATTTTTGACCCGGAGGTCAGTTTCCAAGAAAAAACACAAATTGTTGGTGTACTCTTGTAAAACCCGAAAAACCAATCCATTCGGTGATCCGAGTTTTCACTGAGGAGTTAGACCAAAATGTATGAGAATTGGCAAAACACTGGAATGAGCCAGAACTCGTCATTTTTGACCAGAAGGTCAGTATCCAAGAAAAAACACAAATTGTTGGTGTACTCTTGTAAAACCCGAAAAACCAATCCATTCGGTGATCCGAGTTTTCACTGAGGAGTTAGACCAAAATGTATGAGTATTGGCAAAAAACTGGAATGAGCCAGAACTCGTCATTTTTGACCAGAAGGTCAGTATCCAAGAAAAAACACAAATTTGTTGTCTACTCTTGGAGAACGCAAAATACCAATCCACTCGGTGATCCGAGATTTCACTGAGGAGGTAGACCAAAATGTATGAGAATTGGCAAAACACTGGAGTGAGCCAGAAATCGTCATTTTTGACCCGGAGGTCAGTTTCCAAGAAAAAACACAAATTGTTGGTGTACTCTTGTAAAACCCAAAAAACCAATCCATTCGGTGATCCGAGTTTTCACTGAGGGGTTAGACCAAAATGTATGAGAATTGGCAAAAAACTGGAATGAGCCAGAACTCGTCATTTTTGACCAGAAGGTCCGTATCCATGAAAAAACACAAATTCGTTGTCTACTCTTGGAGAACCCAAAATACCACTCCGTTCGGTGATCCGAAATTTCACTGAGGTGTTAGACCAAAATGTATGAGAATTGGCAAAAAACTGGAATGAGCCAGAAATCGTCATTTTTCATCCGGAGGTCAGTTTCCAAGAAAAAACACAAATTCTCTCTCTACTCTTGGAAAACCCAAAATACCAATCCACTCGGTGATCCGAGATTTCACTGAGGAGGTAGACCAAAATCTATGAGAATTGGCAAAACACTGGAGAGAGCCAGAAATCGTCATTTTTGACCCGGAGGTCAGTTTCCAAGAAAAAAAAAATTGTTGGTGTACTCTTGTAAAACCCAAAAAACCAATCCATTCGGTGATCCGAGTTTTCACTGAGGAGGTAGACCAAAATCTATGAGAATTGGCAAAAAACTGGAGTGAGCCAGAAATCGTCATTTTTGACCTGGAGGTCAGTTTCCAAGAAAAAACACAAATTGTTGGTGTACTCTTGTAAAACCCGAAAAACCAATCCATTCGGTGATCCGGGTTTTCACTGAGGAGTTAGACCAAAATGTATGAGAATTGGCAAAAAACTGGAATGAGCCAGAACTCGTCATTTTTGACCAGAAGGTCCGTATCCATGAAAAAACACAAATTCGTTGTCTACTCTTGGAGAACCCAAAATACCACTCCGTTCGGTGATCCGAGATTTCACTGAGGAGGTAGACCAAAATCTATGAGAATTGGCAAAAAACTGGAGTGAGCCAGAAATCGTCATTTTTGACCTGGAGGTCAGTTTCCAAGAAAAAAAACAAATTCTCTCTCTACTCTTGTAAAACCCAAAAAACCAATCCATTCGGTGATCCGAGTTTTCACTGAGGAGTTAGACCAAAATGTATGAGAATTGGCAAAAAACTGGAATGAGCCAGAACTCGTCATTTTTGACCAGAAGGTCAGCATCCAAGCAAAAAGACAAATTCGTTGTCTACTCTTGGAGAACCCAAAATACCACTCCGTTCGGTGATCCGAAATTTCTCTGAGGAGTTAGACCAAAATGTATGAGAATTGGCAAAACACTGGAGTGAGCCAGAAATAGTCATTTTTGACCCGGAGGTCAGTTTCCAAGAAAAAACACAAATTGTTGGTGTACTCTTGTAAAACCCGAAAAACCAATCCATTCGGTGATCCGAGTTTTCACTGAGGAGTTAGACCAAAATGTATGAGAATTGGCAAAACACTGGAATGAGCCAGAACTCGTCATTTTTGACCAGAAGGTCAGTATCCAAGAAAAAACACAAATTGTTGGTGTACTCTTGTAAAACCCGAAAAACCAATCCATTCGGTGATCCGAGTTTTCACTGAGGAGTTAGACCAAAATGTATGAGAATTGGCAAAACACTGGAATGAGCCAGAAATCGTCATTTTTGACCCGGAGGTCAGTTTCCAAGAAAAAACACAAATTGTTGGTGTACTCTTGTAAAACCCGAAAAACCAATCCATTCGGTGATCCGAGTTTTCACTGAGGAGTTAGACCAAAATGTATGAGAATTGGCAAAAAACTGGAATGAGCCAGAACTCGTCATTTTTGACCAGAAGGTCCGTATCCATGAAAAAACACAAATTCGTTGTCTACTCTTGGAGAACCCAAAATACCACTCCGTTCGGTGATCCGAAATTTCACTGAGGTGTTAGACCAAATATATGAGAATTGGCAAAAAACTGGAATGAGCCAGAAATCGTCATTTTTCATCCGGAGGTCAGTTTCCAAGAAAAAACACAAATTGTTGGTGTACTCTTGTAAAACCCAAAAAACCAATCCATTCGGTGATCCGAGTTTTCACTGAGGAGTTAGACCAAAATCTATAAGTATTGGCAAAAAACTGGAATGAGCCAGAACTCGTCATTTTTGACCAGAAGGTCAGTATCCAAGAAAAAACACAAATTCGTTGTCTACTCTTGGAGAACGCAAAATACCAATCCACTCGGTGATCCGAGATTTCACTGAGGAGGTAGACCAAAATCTATGAGAATTGGCAAAAAACTGGAGTGAGCCAGAAATCGTCATTTTTGACCTAGAGGTCAGTTTCCAAGAAAAAACACAAATTGTTGGTGTACTCTTGTAAAACCCGAAAAACCAATCCATTCGGTGATTCTAGTTTTCACTGAGGAGTTAGACCAAAATGTATGAGAATTGGCAAAAAACTGGAATGATCCAGAACTCGTCATTTTTGACCAGAAGGTCCGTATCCATGAAAAAACACAAATTCGTTGTCTACTCTTGGAGAACCCAAAATACCACTCCGTTCGGTGATCCGAAATTTCACTGAGGTGTTAGACCAAAATGTATGAGAATTGGCAAAAAACTGGAATGAGCCAGAAATCGTCATTTTTCATCCGGAGGTCAGTTTCCAAGAAAAAACACAAATTCTCTCTCTACTCTTGGAAAACCCAAAATACCAATCCACTCGGTGATCCGAGATTTCACTGAGGAGGTAGACCAAAATCTATGAGAATTGGCAAAACACTGGAGTGAGCCAGAAATCGTCATTTTTGACCCGGAGGTCAGTTTCCAAGAAAAAACACAAATTGTTGGTGTACTCTTGTAAAACCCAAAAAACCAATCCATTCGGTGATCCGAGTTTTCACTGAGACCAAAATCTATAAGTATTGGCAAAAAACTGGAATGAGCCAGAACTCGTCATTTTTGACCAGAAGGTCAGTATCCAAGAAAAAACACAAATTCGTTGTCTACTCTTGGAGAACGCAAAATACCAATCCACTCGGTGATCCGAGATTTCACTGAGGAGGTAGACCAAAATCTATGAGAATTGGCAAAAAACTGGAGTGAGCCAGAAATTGTCATTTTTGACCTGGAGGTCAGTGTCCAAGAAAAAACACAAATTGTTGGTGTACTCTTGTAAAACCCGAAAAACCAATCCATTCGGTGATCCGAGTTTTCACTGAGGAGTTAGACCAAAATCTATAAGTATTGGCAAAAAACTGGAATGAGCCAGAACTCGTCATTTTTGACCAGAAGGTCCGTATCCATGAAAAAACACAAATTCGTTGTCTACTCTTGGAGAACCCAAAATACCACTCCGTTCGGTGATCCGAAATTTCACTGAGGTGTTAGACCAAAATGTATGAGAATTGGCAAAAAACTGGAATGAGCCAGAAATCGTCATTTTTCATCCGGAGGTCAGTTTCCAAGAAAAAACACAAATTCTCTCTCTACTCTTGGAAAACCCAAAATACCAATCCACTCGGTGATCCGAGATTTCACTGAGGAGGTAGAGCAAAATCTATGAGAATTGGCAAAAAACTGGAGTGAGCCAGAAATCGTCATTTTTGACCTGGAGGTCAGTTTCCAAGAAAAAACACAAATTGTTGGTGTACTCTTGTAAAACCCGAAAAACCAATCCATTCGGTGATCCGAGTTTTCATTGAGGAGTTAGACCAAAATGTATGAGAATTGGCAAAAAACTGGAATGAGCCAGAACTCGTCATTTTTGACCAGAAGGTCCGTATCCATGAAAAAACACAAATTCGTTGTCTACTCTTGGAGAACCCAAAATACCACTCCGTTCGGTGATCCGAAATTTCACTGAGGTGTTAGACCAAAATGTATGAGAATTGGCAAAAAACTGGAATGAGCCAGAAATCGTCATTTTTCATCCGGAGGTCAGTTTCCAAGAAAAAACACAAATTCTCTCTCTACTCTTGGAAAACCCAAAATACCAATCCACTCGGTGATCCGAGATTTCACTGAGGAGGTAGACCAAAATCTATGAGAATTGGCAAAACACTGGAGTGACCCAGAAATCGTCATTTTTGACCCGGAGGTCAGTTTCCAAGAAAAAACACAAATTGTTGGTGTACTCTTGTAAAACCCAAAAAACCAATCCATTCGGTGATCCGAGTTTTCACTGAGACCAAAATCTATGAGAATTGGCAAAACACTGGAGTGAGCCAGAAATTGTCATTTTTGACCTGGAGGTCAGTTTCCAAGAAAAAACACAAATTGTTGGTGTACTCTTGTAAAACCCAAAAAACCAATCCATTCGGTGATCCGAGTTTTCACTGAGGAGTTAGACCAAAATGTATGAGAATTGGCAAAAAACTGGAATGAGCCAGAACTCGTCATTTTTGACCAGAAGGTCAGCATCCAAGCAAAAACACAAATTCGTTGTCTACTCTTGGAGAACCCAAAATACCAATCCACTCGGTGATCCGAGATTTCACTGAGGAGGTAGACCAAAATCTATGAGAATTGGCAAAAAACTGGAGTGAGCCAGAAATCGTCATTTTTGACCTGGAGGTCAGTTTCCAAGAAAAAACACAAATTGTTGGTGTACTCTTGTAAAACCCGAAAAACCAATCCATTCGGTGATCCGAGTTTTCACTGAGGAGTTAGACCAAAATGTATGAGAATTGGCAAAAAACTGGAATGAGCCAGAACTCGTCATTTTTGACCAGAAGGTCCGTATCCATGAAAAAACACAAATTCGTTGTCTACTCTTGGAGAACCCAAAATACCACTCCGTTCGGTGATCTGAAATTTCACTGAGGTGTTAGACCAAAATGTATGAGAATTGGCAAAAAACTGGAATGAGTCAGAAATCGTCATTTTTCATCCGGAGGTCAGTTTCCAAGAAAAAACACAAATTCTCTCTCTACTCTTGGAAAACCCAAAATACCAATCCACTCGGTGATCCGAGATTTCACTGAGGAGGTAGACCAAAATCTATGAGAATTGGCAAAAAACTGGAGTGAGCCAGAAATCGTCATTTTTGACCTGGAGGTCAGTTTCCAAGAAAAAACACAAATTGTTGGTGTACTCTTGTAAAACCCGAAAAACCAATCCATTCGGTGATCCGAGTTTTCACTGAGGAGTTAGACCAAAATGTATGAGAATTGGCAAAAAACTGGAATGAGCCAGAACTCGTCATTTTTGACCAGAAGGTCCGTATCCATGAAAAAACACAAATTCGTTGTCTACTCTTGGAGAACCCAAAATACCACTCCGTTCGGTAATCCGAAATTTCACTGAGGTGTTAGACCAAAATGTATGAGAATTGGCAAAAAACTGGAATGAGCCAGAAATCGTCATTTTTCATCCGGAGGTCAGTTTCCAAGAAAAAACACAAATTCTCTCTCTACTCTTGGAAAACCCAAAATACCAATCCACTCGGTGATCCGAGATTTCACTGAGGAGGTAGACCAAAATCTATGAGAATTGGCAAAACACTGGAGTGAGCCAGAAATCGTCATTTTTGACCCGGAGGTCAGTTTCCAAGAAAAAACACAAATTGTTGGTGTACTCTTGTAAAACCCAAAAAACCAATCCATTCGGTGATCCGAGTTTTCACTGAGACCAAAATCTATGAGAATTGGCAAAACACTGGAGTGAGCCAGAAATTGTCATTTTTGACCTGGAGGTCAGTTTCCAAGAAAAAACACAAATTGTTGGTGTACTCTTGTAAAACCCAAAAAACCAATCCATTCGGTGATCCGAGTTTTCACTGAGGAGTTAGACCAAAATGTATGAGAATTGGCAAAAAACTGGAATGAGCCAGAACTCGTCATTTTTGACCAGAAGGTCAGCATCCAAGCAAAAACACAAATTCGTTGTCTACTCTTGGAGAACCCAAAATACCAATCCACTCGGTGATCCGAGATTTCACTGAGGAGGTAGACCAAAATCTATGAGAATTGGCAAAAAACTGGAGTGAGCCAGAAATCGTCATTTTTGACCTGGAGGTCAGTTTCCAAGAAAAAACACAAATTGTTGGTGTACTCTTGTAAAACCCGAAAAACCAATCCATTCGGTGATCCGAGTTTTCACTGAGGAGTTAGACCAAAATGTATGAGAATTGGCAAAAAACTGGAATGAGCCAGAACTCGTCATTTTTGACCAGAAGGTCCGTATCCATGAAAAAACACAAATTCGTTGTCTACTCTTGGAGAACCCAAAATACCACTCCGTTCGGTGATCTGAAATTTCACTGAGGTGTTAGACCAAAATGTATGAGAATTGGCAAAAAACTGGAATGAGTCAGAAATCGTCATTTTTCATCCGGAGGTCAGTTTCCAAGAAAAAACACAAATTCTCTCTCTACTCTTGGAAAACCCAAAATACCAATCCACTCGGTGATCCGAGATTTCACTGAGGAGGTAGACCAAAATCTATGAGAATTGGCAAAAAACTGGAGTGAGCCAGAAATCGTCATTTTTGACCTGGAGGTCAGTTTCCAAGAAAAAACACAAATTGTTGGTGTACTCTTGTAAAACCCGAAAAACCAATCCATTCGGTGATCCGAGTTTTCACTGAGGAGTTAGACCAAAATGTATGAGAATTGGCAAAAAACTGGAATGAGCCAGAACTCGTCATTTTTGACCAGAAGGTCCGTATCCATGAAAAAACACAAATTCGTTGTCTACTCTTGGAGAACCCAAAATACCACTCCGTTCGGTGATCCGAAATTTCACTGAGGTGTTAGACCAAAATGTATGAGAATTGGCAAAAAACTGGAATGAGCCAGAAATCGTCATTTTTCATCCGGAGGTCAGTTTCCAAGAAAAAACACAAATTCTCTCTCTACTCTTGGAAAACCCAAAATACCAATCCACTCGGTGATCCGAGATTTCACTGAGGAGGTAGACCAAAATCTATGAGAATTGGCAAAACACTGGAGTGAGCCAGAAATCGTCATTTTTGACCCGGAGGTCAGTTTCCAAGAAAAAACACAAATTGTTGGTGTACTCTTGTAAAACCCAAAAAACCAATCCATTCGGTGATCCGAGTTTTCACTGAGACCAAAATCTATAAGTATTGGCAAAAAACTGGAATGAGCCAGAACTCGTCATTTTTGACCAGAAGGTCAGTATCCAAGAAAAAACACAAATTCGTTGTCTACTCTTGGAGAACGCAAAATACCAATCCACTCGGTGATCCGAGATTTCACTGAGGAGGTAGACCAAAATCTATGAGAATTGGCAAAAAACTGGAGTGAGCCAGAAATTGTCATTTTTGACCTGGAGGTCAGTGTCCAAGAAAAAACACAAATTGTTGGTGTACTCTTGTAAAACCCGAAAAACCAATCCATTCGGTGATCCGAGTTTTCACTGAGGAGTTAGACCAAAATCTATAAGTATTGGCAAAAAACTGGAATGAGCCAGAACTCGTCATTTTTGACCAGAAGGTCCGTATCCATGAAAAAACACAAATTCGTTGTCTACTCTTGGAGAACCCAAAATACCACTCCGTTCGGTGATCCGAAATTTCACTGAGGTGTTAGACCAAAATGTATGAGAATTGGCAAAAAACTGGAATGAGCCAGAAATCGTCATTTTTCATCCGGAGGTCAGTTTCCAAGAAAAAACACAAATTCTCTCTCTACTCTTGGAAAACCCAAAATACCAATCCACTCGGTGATCCGAGATTTCACTGAGGAGGTAGAGCAAAATCTATGAGAATTGGCAAAAAACTGGAGTGAGCCAGAAATCGTCATTTTTGACCTGGAGGTCAGTTTCCAAGAAAAAACACAAATTGTTGGTGTACTCTTGTAAAACCCGAAAAACCAATCCATTCGGTGATCCGAGTTTTCATTGAGGAGTTAGACCAAAATGTATGAGAATTGGCAAAAAACTGGAATGAGCCAGAACTCGTCATTTTTGACCAGAAGGTCCGTATCCATGAAAAAACACAAATTCGTTGTCTACTCTTGGAGAACCCAAAATACCACTCCGTTCGGTGATCCGAAATTTCACTGAGGTGTTAGACCAAAATGTATGAGAATTGGCAAAAAACTGGAATGAGCCAGAAATCGTCATTTTTCATCCGGAGGTCAGTTTCCAAGAAAAAACACAAATTCTCTCTCTACTCTTGGAAAACCCAAAATACCAATCCACTCGGTGATCCGAGATTTCACTGAGGAGGTAGACCAAAATCTATGAGAATTGGCAAAACACTGGAGTGACCCAGAAATCGTCATTTTTGACCCGGAGGTCAGTTTCCAAGAAAAAACACAAATTGTTGGTGTACTCTTGTAAAACCCAAAAAACCAATCCATTCGGTGATCCGAGTTTTCACTGAGACCAAAATCTATGAGAATTGGCAAAACACTGGAGTGAGCCAGAAATTGTCATTTTTGACCTGGAGGTCAGTTTCCAAGAAAAAACACAAATTGTTGGTGTACTCTTGTAAAACCCAAAAAACCAATCCATTCGGTGATCCGAGTTTTCACTGAGGAGTTAGACCAAAATGTATGAGAATTGGCAAAAAACTGGAATGAGCCAGAACTCGTCATTTTTGACCAGAAGGTCAGCATCCAAGCAAAAACACAAATTCGTTGTCTACTCTTGGAGAACCCAAAATACCAATCCACTCGGTGATCCGAGATTTCACTGAGGAGGTAGACCAAAATCTATGAGAATTGGCAAAAAACTGGAGTGAGCCAGAAATCGTCATTTTTGACCTGGAGGTCAGTTTCCAAGAAAAAACACAAATTGTTGGTGTACTCTTGTAAAACCCGAAAAACCAATCCATTCGGTGATCCGAGTTTTCACTGAGGAGTTAGACCAAAATGTATGAGAATTGGCAAAAAACTGGAGTGAGCCAGAAATCGTCATTTTTGACCTGGAGGTCAGTTTCCAAGAAAAAACACAAATTGTTGGTGTACTCTTGTAAAACCCGAAAAACCAATCCATTCGGTGATCCGAGTTTTCATTGAGGAGTTAGACCAAAATGTATGAGAATTGGCAAAAAACTGGAATGAGCCAGAACTCGTCATTTTTGACCAGAAGGTCCGTATCCATGAAAAAACACAAATTCGTTGTCTACTCTTGGAGAACCCAAAATACCACTCCGTTCGGTGATCCGAAATTTCACTGAGGTGTTAGACCAAAATGTATGAGAATTGGCAAAAAACTGGAATGAGCCAGAAATCGTCATTTTTCATCCGGAGGTCAGTTTCCAAGAAAAAACACAAATTCTCTCTCTACTCTTGGAAAACCCAAAATACCAATCCACTCGGTGATCCGAGATTTCACTGAGGAGGTAGACCAAAATCTATGAGAATTGGCAAAACACTGGAGTGACCCAGAAATCGTCATTTTTGACCCGGAGGTCAGTTTCCAAGAAAAAACACAAATTGTTGGTGTACTCTTGTAAAACCCAAAAAACCAATCCATTCGGTGATCCGAGTTTTCACTGAGACCAAAATCTATGAGAATTGGCAAAACACTGGAGTGAGCCAGAAATTGTCATTTTTGACCTGGAGGTCAGTTTCCAAGAAAAAACACAAATTGTTGGTGTACTCTTGTAAAACCCAAAAAACCAATCCATTCGGTGATCCGAGTTTTCACTGAGGAGTTAGACCAAAATGTATGAGAATTGGCAAAAAACTGGAATGAGCCAGAACTCGTCATTTTTGACCAGAAGGTCAGCATCCAAGCAAAAACACAAATTCGTTGTCTACTCTTGGAGAACCCAAAATACCAATCCACTCGGTGATCCGAGATTTCACTGAGGAGGTAGACCAAAATCTATGAGAATTGGCAAAAAACTGGAGTGAGCCAGAAATCGTCATTTTTGACCTGGAGGTCAGTTTCCAAGAAAAAACACAAATTGTTGGTGTACTCTTGTAAAACCCGAAAAACCAATCCATTCGGTGATCCGAGTTTTCACTGAGGAGTTAGACCAAAATGTATGAGAATTGGCAAAAAACTGGAATGAGCCAGAACTCGTCATTTTTGACCAGAAGGTCCGTATCCATGAAAAAACACAAATTCGTTGTCTACTCTTGGAGAACCCAAAATACCACTCCGTTCGGTGATCTGAAATTTCACTGAGGTGTTAGACCAAAATGTATGAGAATTGGCAAAAAACTGGAATGAGTCAGAAATCGTCATTTTTCATCCGGAGGTCAGTTTCCAAGAAAAAACACAAATTCTCTCTCTACTCTTGGAAAACCCAAAATACCAATCCACTCGGTGATCCGAGATTTCACTGAGGAGGTAGACCAAAATCTATGAGAATTGGCAAAAAACTGGAGTGAGCCAGAAATCTTCATTTTTGACCTGGAGGTCAGTTTCCAAGAAAAAACACAAATTGTTGGTGTACTCTTGTAAAACCCGAAAAACCAATCCATTCGGTGATCCGAGTTTTCACTGAGGAGTTAGACCAAAATGTATGAGAATTGGCAAAAAACTGGAATGAGCCAGAACTCGTCATTTTTGACCAGAAGGTCCGTATCCATGAAAAAACACAAATTCGTTGTCTACTCTTGGAGAACCCAAAATACCACTCCGTTCGGTGATCCGAAATTTCACTGAGGTGTTAGACCAAAATGTATGAGAATTGGCAAAAAACTGGAATGAGCCAGAAATCGTCATTTTTCATCCGGAGGTCAGTGCCCAAGAAAAAACACAAATTCTCTCTCTACTCTTGGAAAACCCAAAATACCAATCCACTCGGTGATCCGAGATTTCACTGAGGAGGTAGACCAAAATCTATGAGAATTGGCAAAAAACTGGAGTGAGCCAGAAATCGTCATTTTTGACCCGGAGGTCAGTTTCCAAGAAAAAACACAAATTGTTGGTGTACTCTTGTAAAACCCAAAAAACCAATCCATTCGGTGATCCGAGTTTTCACTGAGACCAAAATCTATGAGAATTGGCAAAACACTGGAGTGAGCCAGAAATTGTCATTTTTGACCTGGAGGTCAGTTTCCAAGAAAAAACACAAATTGTTGGTGTACTCTTGTAAAACCCAAAAAACCAATCCATTCGGTGATCCGAGTTTTCACTGAGGAGTTAGACCAAAATGTATGAGAATTGGCAAAAAACTGGAATGAGCCAGAACTCGTCATTTTTGACCAGAAGGTCAGCATCCAAGCAAAAACACAAATTCGTTGTCTACTCTTGGAGAACCCAAAATACCAATCCACTCGGTGATCCGAGATTTCACTGAGGAGGTAGACCAAAATCTATGAGAATTGGCAAAAAACTGGAGTGAGCCAGAAATCGTCATTTTTGACCTGGAGGTCAGTTTCCAAGAAAAAACACAAATTGTTGGTGTACTCTTGTAAAACCCGAAAAACCAATCCATTCGGTGATCCGAGTTTTCACTGAGGAGTTAGACCAAAATGTATGAGAATTGGCAAAAAACTGGAATGAGCCAGAACTCGTCATTTTTGACCAGAAGGTCCGTATCCATGAAAAAACACAAATTCGTTGTCTACTCTTGGAGAACCCAAAATACCACTCCGTTCGGTGATCTGAAATTTCACTGAGGTGTTAGACCAAAATGTATGAGAATTGGCAAAAAACTGGAATGAGTCAGAAATCGTCATTTTTCATCCGGAGGTCAGTTTCCAAGAAAAAACACAAATTCTCTCTCTACTCTTGGAAAACCCAAAATACCAATCCACTCGGTGATCCGAGATTTCACTGAGGAGGTAGACCAAAATCTATGAGAATTGGCAAAAAACTGGAGTGAGCCAGAAATCGTCATTTTTGACCTGGAGGTCAGTTTCCAAGAAAAAACACAAATTGTTGGTGTACTCTTGTAAAACCCGAAAAACCAATCCATTCGGTGATCCGAGTTTTCACTGAGGAGTTAGACCAAAATGTATGAGAATTGGCAAAAAACTGGAATGAGCCAGAACTCGTCATTTTTGACCAGAAGGTCCGTATCCATGAAAAAACACAAATTCGTTGTCTACTCTTGGAGAACCCAAAATACCACTCCGTTCGGTGATCCGAAATTTCACTGAGGTGTTAGACCAAAATGTATGAGAATTGGCAAAAAACTGGAATGAGCCAGAAATCGTCATTTTTCATCCGGAGGTCAGTTTCCAAGAAAAAACACAAATTCTCTCTCTACTCTTGGAAAACCCAAAATACCAATCCACTCGGTGATCCGAGATTTCACTGAGGAGGTAGACCAAAATCTATGAGAATTGGCAAAACACTGGAGTGAGCCAGAAATCGTCATTTTTGACCCGGAGGTCAGTTTCCAAGAAAAAACACAAATTGTTGGTGTACTCTTGTAAAACCCAAAAAACCAATCCATTCGGTGATCCGAGTTTTCACTGAGACCAAAATCTATGAGAATTGGCAAAACACTGGAGTGAGCCAGAAATTGTCATTTTTGACCTGGAGGTCAGTTTCCAAGAAAAAACACAAATTGTTGGTGTACTCTTGTAAAACCCAAAAAACCAATCCATTCGGTGATCCGAGTTTTCACTGAGGAGTTAGACCAAAATGTATGAGAATTGGCAAAAAACTGGAATGAGCCAGAACTCGTCATTTTTGACCAGAAGGTCCGTATCCATGAAAAAACACAAATTCGTTGTCTACTCTTGGAGAACCCAAAATACCACTCCGTTCGGTGATCTGAAATTTCACTGAGGTGTTAGACCAAAATGTATGAGAATTGGCAAAAAACTGGAATGAGTCAGAAATCGTCATTTTTCATCCGGAGGTCAGTTTCCAAGAAAAAACACAAATTCTCTCTCTACTCTTGGAAAACCCAAAATACCAATCCACTCGGTGATCCGAGATTTCACTGAGGAGGTAGACCAAAATCTATGAGAATTGGCAAAAAACTGGAGTGAGCCAGAAATAGTCATTTTTGACCCGGAGGTCAGTTTCCAAGAAAAAACACAAATTGTTGGTGTACTCTTGTAAAACCCGAAAAACCAATCCATTCGGTGATCCGAGTTTTCACTGAGGAGTTAGACCAAAATGTATGAGAATTGGCAAAACACTGGAATGAGCCAGAACTCGTCATTTTTGACCAGAAGGTCAGTATCCAAGAAAAAACACAAATTGTTGGTGTACTCTTGTAAAACCCGAAAAACCAATCCATTCGGTGATCCGAGTTTTCACTGAGGAGTTAGACCAAAATGTATGAGAATTGGCAAAACACTGGAATGAGCCAGAAATCGTCATTTTTGACCCGGAGGTCAGTTTCCAAGAAAAAACACAAATTGTTGGTGTACTCTTGTAAAACCCGAAAAACCAATCCATTCGGTGATCCGAGTTTTCACTGAGGAGTTAGACCAAAATGTATGAGAATTGGCAAAACACTGGAATGAGCCAGAAATCGTCATTTTTGACCCGGAGGTCAGTTTCCAAGAAAAAACACAAATTGTTGGTGTACTCTTGTAAAACCCAAAATACCAATCCGTTCGGTGATCCGAAATTTCACTGAGGTGTTAGACCAAAATGTATGAGAATTGGCAAAAAACTGGAATGAGCCAGAAATCGTCATTTTTCATCCGGAGGTCAGTTTCCAAGAAAAAACACAAATTCTCTCTCTACTCTTGGAAAACCCAAAATACCAATCCACTCGGTGATCCGAGATTTCACTGAGGAGGTAGACCAAAATCTATGAGAATTGGCAAAACACTGGAGTGAGCCAGAAATCGTCATTTTTGACCCGGAGGTCAGTTTCCAAGAAAAAACACAAATTGTTGGTGTACTCTTGTAAAACCCAAAAAACCAATCCATTCGGTGATCCGAGTTTTCACTGAGACCAAAATCTATGAGAATTGGCAAAACACTGGAGTGAGCCAGAAATTGTCATTTTTGACCTGGAGGTCAGTTTCCAAGAAAAAACACAAATTGTTGGTGTACTCTTGTAAAACCCAAAAAACCAATCCATTCGGTGATCCGAGTTTTCACTGAGGAGTTAGACCAAAATGTATGAGAATTGGCAAAAAACTGGAATGAGCCAGAACTCGTCATTTTTGACCAGAAGGTCAGCATCCAAGCAAAAACACAAATTCGTTGTCTACTCTTGGAGAACCCAAAATACCAATCCACTCGGTGATCCGAGATTTCACTGAGGAGGTAGACCAAAATCTATGAGAATTGGCAAAAAACTGGAGTGAGCCAGAAATCGTCATTTTTGACCTGGAGGTCAGTTTCCAAGAAAAACACAAATTGTTGGTGTACTCTTGTAAAACCCGAAAAACCAATCCATTCGGTGATCCGAGTTTTCACTGAGGAGTTAGACCAAAATGTATGAGAATTGGCAAAAAACTGGAATGAGCCAGAACTCGTCATTTTTGACCAGAAGGTCCGTATCCATGAAAAAACACAAATTCGTTGTCTACTCTTGGAGAACCCAAAATACCACTCCGTTCGGTGATCTGAAATTTCACTGAGGTGTTAGACCAAAATGTATGAGAATTGGCAAAAAACTGGAATGAGCCAGAACTCGTCATTTTTGACCAGAAGGTCAGCATCCAAGCAAAAACACAAATTCGTTGTCTACTCTTGGAGAACCCAAAATACCAATCCACTCGGTGATCCGAGATTTCACTGAGGAGGTAGACCAAAATCTATGAGAATTGGCAAAAAACTGGAGTTAGCCAGAAATAGTCATTTTTGACCCGGAGGTCAGTTTCCAAGAAAAAACACAAATTGTTGGTGTACTCTTGTAAAACCCGAAAAACCAATCCATTCGGTGATCCGAGTTTTCACTGAGGAGTTAGACCAAAATGTATGAGAATTGGCAAAACACTGGAATGAGCCAGAACTCGTCATTTTTGACCAGAAGGTCAGTATCCAAGAAAAAACACAAATTGTTGGTGTACTCTTGTAAAACCCGAAAAACCAATCCATTCGGTGATCCGAGTTTTCACTGAGGAGTTAGACCAAAATGTATGAGAATTGGCAAAACACTGGAATGAGCCAGAAATCGTCATTTTTGACCCGGAGGTCAGTTTCCAAGAAAAAACACAAATTGTTGGTGTACTCTTGTAAAACCCGAAAAACCAATCCATTCGGTGATCCGAGTTTTCACTGAGGAGTTAGACCAAAATGTATGAGAATTGGCAAAAAACTGGAATGAGCCAGAACTCGTCATTTTTGACCAGAAGGTCCGTATCCATGAAAAAACACAAATTCGTTGTCTACTCTTGGAGAACCCAAAATACCACTCCGTTCGGTGATCCGAAATTTCACTGAGGTGTTAGACCAAATATATGAGAATTGGCAAAAAACTGGAATGAGCCAGAAATCGTCATTTTTCATCCGGAGGTCAGTTTCCAAGAAAAAACACAAATTGTTGGTGTACTCTTGTAAAACCCAAAAAACCAATCCATTCGGTGATCCGAGTTTTCACTGAGGAGTTAGACCAAAATCTATAAGTATTGGCAAAAAACTGGAATGAGCCAGAACTCGTCATTTTTGACCAGAAGGTCAGTATCCAAGAAAAAACACAAATTCGTTGTCTACTCTTGGAGAACGCAAAATACCAATCCACTCGGTGATCCGAGATTTCACTGAGGAGGTAGACCAAAATCTATGAGAATTGGCAAAAAACTGGAGTGAGCCAGAAATCGTCATTTTTGACCTAGAGGTCAGTTTCCAAGAAAAAACACAAATTGTTGGTGTACTCTTGTAAAACCCGAAAAACCAATCCATTCGGTGATTCTAGTTTTCACTGAGGAGTTAGACCAAAATGTATGAGAATTGGCAAAAAACTGGAATGAGCCAGAACTCGTCATTTTTGACCAGAAGGTCCGTATCCATGAAAAAACACAAATTCGTTGTCTACTCTTGGAGAACCCAAAATACCACTCCGTTCGGTGATCCGAAATTTCACTGAGGTGTTAGACCAAAATGTATGAGAATTGGCAAAAAACTGGAATGAGCCAGAAATCGTCATTTTTCATCCGGAGGTCAGTTTCCAAGAAAAAACACAAATTCTCTCTCTACTCTTGGAAAACCCAAAATACCAATCCACTCGGTGATCCGAGATTTCACTGAGGAGGTAGACCAAAATCTATGAGAATTGGCAAAACACTGGAGTGAGCCAGAAATCGTCATTTTTGACCCGGAGGTCAGTTTCCAAGAAAAAACACAAATTGTTGGTGTACTCTTGTAAAACCCAAAAAACCAATCCATTCGGTGATCCGAGTTTTCACTGAGACCAAAATCTATAAGTATTGGCAAAAAACTGGAATGAGCCAGAACTCGTCATTTTTGACCAGAAGGTCAGTATCCAAGAAAAAACACAAATTCGTTGTCTACTCTTGGAGAACGCAAAATACCAATCCACTCGGTGATCCGAGATTTCACTGAGGAGGTAGACCAAAATCTATGAGAATTGGCAAAAAACTGGAGTGAGCCAGAAATTGTCATTTTTGACCTGGAGGTCAGTGTCCAAGAAAAAACACAAATTGTTGGTGTACTCTTGTAAAACCCGAAAAACCAATCCATTCGGTGATCCGAGTTTTCACTGAGGAGTTAGACCAAAATCTATAAGTATTGGCAAAAAACTGGAATGAGCCAGAACTCGTCATTTTTGACCAGAAGGTCCGTATCCATGAAAAAACACAAATTCGTTGTCTACTCTTGGAGAACCCAAAATACCACTCCGTTCGGTGATCCGAAATTTCACTGAGGTGTTAGACCAAAATGTATGAGAATTGGCAAAAAACTGGAATGAGCCAGAAATCGTCATTTTTCATCCGGAGGTCAGTTTCCAAGAAAAAACACAAATTCTCTCTCTACTCTTGGAAAACCCAAAATACCAATCCATTCGGTGATCCGAGTTTTCACTGAGACCAAAATCTATAAGTATTGGCAAAAAACTGGAATGAGCCAGAACTCGTCATTTTTGACCAGAAGGTCAGTATCCAAGAAAAAACACAAATTCGTTGTCTACTCTTGGAGAACGCAAAATACCAATCCACTCGGTGATCCGAGATTTCACTGAGGAGGTAGACCAAAATCTATGAGAATTGGCAAAAAACTGGAGTGAGCCAGAAATTGTCATTTTTGACCTGGAGGTCAGTGTCCAAGAAAAAACACAAATTGTTGGTGTACTCTTGTAAAACCCGAAAAACCAATCCATTCGGTGATCCGAGTTTTCACTGAGGAGTTAGACCAAAATCTATAAGTATTGGCAAAAAACTGGAATGAGCCAGAACTCGTCATTTTTGACCAGAAAGTCAGTATCCAAGAAAAAACACAAATTCGTTGTCTACTCTTGGAGAACGCAAAATACCAATCCACTCGGTGATCCGAGATTTCACTGAGGAGGTAGACCAAAATCTATGAGAATTGGCAAAAAACTGGAGTGAGCCAGAAATCGTCATTTTTGACCTAGAGGTCAGTTTCCAAGAAAAAACACAAATTGTTGGTGTACTCTTGTAAAACCCGAAAAACCAATCCATTCGGTGATTCTAGTTTTCACTGAGGAGTTAGACCAAAATGTATGAGAATTGGCAAAAAACTGGAATGAGCCAGAACTCGTCATTTTTGACCAGAAGGTCCGTATCCATGAAAAAACACAAATTCGTTGTCTACTCTTGGAGAACCCAAAATACCACTCCGTTCGGTGATCCGAAATTTCACTGAGGTGTTAGACCAAAATGTATGAGAATTGGCAAAAAACTGGAATGAGCCAGAAATCGTCATTTTTCATCCGGAGGTCAGTTTCCAAGAAAAAACATAAATTCTCTCTCTACTCTTGGAAAACCCAAAATACCAATCCACTCGGTGATCCGAGATTTCACTGAGGAGGTAGACCAAAATCTATGAGAATTGGCAAAACACTGGAGTGAGCCAGAAATCGTCATTTTTGACCCGGAGGTCAGTTTCCAAGAAAAAACACAAATTGTTGGTGTACTCTTGTAAAACCCAAAAAACCAATCCATTCGGTGATCCGAGTTTTCACTGAGACCAAAATCTATAAGTATTGGCAAAAAACTGGAATGAGCCAGAACTCGTCATTTTTGACCAGAAGGTCAGTATCCAAGAAAAAACACAAATTCGTTGTCTACTCTTGGAGAACGCAAAATACCAATCCACTCGGTGATCCGAGATTTCACTGAGGAGGTAGACCAAAATCTATGAGAATTGGCAAAAAACTGGAGTGAGCCAGAAATTGTCATTTTTGACCTGGAGGTCAGTGTCCAAGAAAAAACACAAATTGTTGGTGTACTCTTGTAAAACCCGAAAAACCAATCCATTCGGTGATCCGAGTTTTCACTGAGGAGTTAGACCAAAATCTATAAGTATTGGCAAAAAACTGGAATGAGCCAGAACTCGTCATTTTTGACCAGAAGGTCCGTATCCATGAAAAAACACAAATTCGTTGTCTACTCTTGGAGAACCCAAAATACCACTCCGTTCGGTGATCCGAAATTTCACTGAGGTGTTAGACCAAAATGTATGAGAATTGGCAAAAAACTGGAATGAGCCAGAACTCGTCATTTTTGACCAGAAGGTCCGTATCCATGAAAAAACACAAATTCGTTGTCTACTCTTGGAGAACCCAAAATACCACTCCGTTCGGTGATCCGAAATTTCACTGAGGTGTTAGACCAAAATGTATGAGAATTGGCAAAAAACTGGAATGAGCCAGAAATCGTCATTTTTCATCCGGAGGTCAGTTTCCAAGAAAAAACACAAATTCTCTCTCTACTCTTGGAAAACCCAAAATACCAATCCACTCGGTGATCCGAGATTTCACTGAGGAGGTAGACCAAAATCTATGAGAATTGGCAAAACACTGGAGTGAGCCAGAAATCGTCATTTTTGACCCGGAGGTCAGTTTCCAAGAAAAAACACAAATTGTTGGTGTACTCTTGTAAAACCCAAAAAACCAATCCATTCGGTGATCCGAGTTTTCACTGAGACCAAAATCTATAAGTATTGGCAAAAAACTGGAATGAGCCAGAAATCGTCATTTTTGACCTGGAGGTCAGTTTCCAAGAAAAAACACAAATTGTTGGTGTACTCTTGTAAAACCCGAAAAACCAATCCATTCGGTGATCCGAGTTTTCACTGAGGAGTTAGACCAAAATGTATGAGAATTGGCAAAAAACTGGAATGAGCCAGAACTCGTCATTTTTGACCAGAAGGTCCGTATCCATGAAAAAACACAAATTCGTTGTCTACTCTTGGAGAACCCAAAATACCACTCCGTTCGGTGATCTGAAATTTCACTGAGGTGTTAGACCAAAATGTATGAGAATTGGCAAAAAACTGGAATGAGCCAGAACTCGTCATTTTTGACCAGAAGGTCAGCATCCAAGCAAAAACACAAATTCGTTGTCTACTCTTGGAGAACCCAAAATACCAATCCACTCGGTGATCCGAGATTTCACTGAGGAGGTAGACCAAAATCTATGAGAATTGGCAAAAAACTGGAGTGAGCCAGAAATAGTCATTTTTGACCCGGAGGTCAGTTTCCAAGAAAAAACACAAATTGTTGGTGTACTCTTGTAAAACCCGAAAAACCAATCCATTCGGTGATCCGAGTTTTCACTGAGGAGTTAGACCAAAATGTATGAGAATTGGCAAAACACTGGAATGAGCCAGAACTCGTCATTTTTGACCAGAAGGTCAGTATCCAAGAAAAAACACAAATTGTTGGTGTACTCTTGTAAAACCCGAAAAACCAATCCATTCGGTGATCCGAGTTTTCACTGAGGAGTTAGACCAAAATGTATGAGAATTGGCAAAACACTGGAATGAGCCAGAAATCGTCATTTTTGACCCGGAGGTCAGTTTCCAAGAAAAAACACAAATTGTTGGTGTACTCTTGTAAAACCCGAAAAACCAATCCATTCGGTGATCCGAGTTTTCACTGAGGAGTTAGACCAAAATGTATGAGAATTGGCAAAAAACTGGAATGAGCCAGAACTCGTCATTTTTGACCAGAAGGTCCGTATCCATGAAAAAACACAAATTCGTTGTCTACTCTTGGAGAACCCAAAATACCACTCCGTTCGGTGATCCGAAATTTCACTGAGGTGTTAGACCAAATATATGAGAATTGGCAAAAAACTGGAATGAGCCAGAAATCGTCATTTTTCATCCGGAGGTCAGTTTCCAAGAAAAAACACAAATTGTTGGTGTACTCTTGTAAAACCCAAAAAACCAATCCATTCGGTGATCCGAGTTTTCACTGAGGAGTTAGACCAAAATCTATAAGTATTGGCAAAAAACTGGAATGAGCCAGAACTCGTCATTTTTGACCAGAAGGTCAGTATCCAAGAAAAAACACAAATTCGTTGTCTACTCTTGGAGAACGCAAAATACCAATCCACTCGGTGATCCGAGATTTCACTGAGGAGGTAGACCAAAATCTATGAGAATTGGCAAAAAACTGGAGTGAGCCAGAAATCGTCATTTTTGACCTAGAGGTCAGTTTCCAAGAAAAAACACAAATTGTTGGTGTACTCTTGTAAAACCCGAAAAACCAATCCATTCGGTGATTCTAGTTTTCACTGAGGAGTTAGACCAAAATGTATGAGAATTGGCAAAAAACTGGAATGAGCCAGAACTCGTCATTTTTGACCAGAAGGTCCGTATCCATGAAAAAACACAAATTCGTTGTCTACTCTTGGAGAACCCAAAATACCACTCCGTTCGGTGATCCGAAATTTCACTGAGGTGTTAGACCAAAATGTATGAGAATTGGCAAAAAACTGGAATGAGCCAGAAATCGTCATTTTTCATCCGGAGGTCAGTTTCCAAGAAAAAACACAAATTCTCTCTCTACTCTTGGAAAACCCAAAATACCAATCCACTCGGTGATCCGAGATTTCACTGAGGAGGTAGACCAAAATCTATGAGAATTGGCAAAACACTGGAGTGAGCCAGAAATCGTCATTTTTGACCCGGAGGTCAGTTTCCAAGAAAAAACACAAATTGTTGGTGTACTCTTGTAAAACCCAAAAAACCAATCCATTCGGTGATCCGAGTTTTCACTGAGACCAAAATCTATAAGTATTGGCAAAAAACTGGAATGAGCCAGAACTCGTCATTTTTGACCAGAAGGTCAGTATCCAAGAAAAAACACAAATTCGTTGTCTACTCTTGGAGAACGCAAAATACCAATCCACTCGGTGATCCGAGATTTCACTGAGGAGGTAGACCAAAATCTATGAGAATTGGCAAAAAACTGGAGTGAGCCAGAAATTGTCATTTTTGACCTGGAGGTCAGTGTCCAAGAAAAAACAGAAATTGTTGGTGTACTCTTGTAAAACCCGAAAAACCAATCCATTCGGTGATCCGAGTTTTCACTGAGGAGTTAGACCAAAATCTATAAGTATTGGCAAAAAACTGGAATGAGCCAGAACTCGTCATTTTTGACCAGAAGGTCCGTATCCATGAAAAAACACAAATTCGTTGTCTACTCTTGGAGAACCCAAAATACCACTCCGTTCGGTGATCCGAAATTTCACTGAGGTGTTAGACCAAAATGTATGAGAATTGGCAAAAAACTGGAATGAGCCAGAAATCGTCATTTTTCATCCGGAGGTCAGTTTCCAAGAAAAAACACAAATTCTCTCTCTACTCTTGGAAAACCCAAAATACCAATCCATTCGGTGATCCGAGTTTTCACTGAGACCAAAATCTATAAGTATTGGCAAAAAACTGGAATGAGCCAGAACTCGTCATTTTTGACCAGAAGGTCAGTATCCAAGAAAAAACACAAATTCGTTGTCTACTCTTGGAGAACGCAAAATACCAATCCACTCGGTGATCCGAGATTTCACTGAGGAGGTAGACCAAAATCTATGAGAATTGGCAAAAAACTGGAGTGAGCCAGAAATTGTCATTTTTGACCTGGAGGTCAGTGTCCAAGAAAAAACACAAATTGTTGGTGTACTCTTGTAAAACCCGAAAAACCAATCCATTCGGTGATCCGAGTTTTCACTGAGGAGTTAGACCAAAATCTATAAGTATTGGCAAAAAACTGGAATGAGCCAGAACTCGTCATTTTTGACCAGAAGGTCAGTATCCAAGAAAAAACACAAATTCGTTGTCTACTCTTGGAGAACGCAAAATACCAATCCACTCGGTGATCCGAGATTTCACTGAGGAGGTAGACCAAAATCTATGAGAATTGGCAAAAAACTGGAGTGAGCCAGAAATCGTCATTTTTGACCTAGAGGTCAGTTTCCAAGAAAAAACACAAATTGTTGGTGTACTCTTGTAAAACCCGAAAAACCAATCCATTCGGTGATTCTAGTTTTCACTGAGGAGTTAGACCAAAATGTATGAGAATTGGCAAAAAACTGGAATGAGCCAGAACTCGTCATTTTTGACCAGAAGGTCCGTATCCATGAAAAAACACAAATTCGTTGTCTACTCTTGGAGAACCCAAAATACCACTCCGTTCGGTGATCCGAAATTTCACTGAGGTGTTAGACCAAAATGTATGAGAATTGGCAAAAAACTGGAATGAGCCAGAAATCGTCATTTTTCATCCGGAGGTCAGTTTCCAAGAAAAAACACAAATTCTCTCTCTACTCTTGGAAAACCCAAAATACCAATCCACTCGGTGATCCGAGATTTCACTGAGGAGGTAGACCAAAATCTATGAGAATTGGCAAAACACTGGAGTGAGCCAGAAATCGTCATTTTTGACCCGGAGGTCAGTTTCCAAGAAAAAACACAAATTGTTGGTGTACTCTTGTAAAACCCAAAAAACCAATCCATTCGGTGATCCGAGTTTTCACTGAGACCAAAATCTATAAGTATTGGCAAAAAACTGGAATGAGCCAGAACTCGTCATTTTTGACCAGAAGGTCAGTATCCAAGAAAAAACACAAATTCGTTGTCTACTCTTGGAGAACGCAAAATACCAATCCACTCGGTGATCCGAGATTTCACTGAGGAGGTAGACCAAAATCTATGAGAATTGGCAAAAAACTGGAGTGAGCCAGAAATTGTCATTTTTGACCTGGAGGTCAGTGTCCAAGAAAAAACACAAATTGTTGGTGTACTCTTGTAAAACCCGAAAAACCAATCCATTCGGTGATCCGAGTTTTCACTGAGGAGTTAGACCAAAATCTATAAGTATTGGCAAAAAACTGGAATGAGCCAGAACTCGTCATTTTTGACCAGAAGGTCCGTATCCATGAAAAAACACAAAATTCGTTGTCTACTCTTGGAGAACCCAAAATACCACTCCGTTCGGTGATCCGAAATTTCACTGAGGTGTTAGACCAAAATGTATGAGAATTGGCAAAAACTGGAATGAGCCAGAACTCGTCATTTTTGACCAGAAGGTCCGTATCCATGAAAAAACACAAATTCGTTGTCTACTCTTGGAGAACCCAAAATACCACTCCGTTCGGTGATCCGAAATTTCACTGAGGTGTTAGACCAAAATGTATGAGAATTGGCAAAAAACTGGAATGAGCCAGAAATCGTCATTTTTCATCCGGAGGTCAGTTTCCAAGAAAAAACACAAATTCTCTCTCTACTCTTGGAAACCCAAAATACCAATCCACTCGGTGATCCGAGATTTCACTGAGGAGGTAGACCAAAATCTATGAGAATTGGCAAAACACTGGAGTGAGCCAGAAATCGTCATTTTTGACCCGGAGGTCAGTTTCCAAGAAAAAACACAAATTGTTGGTGTACTCTTGTAAAACCCAAAAAACCAATCCATTCGGTGATCCGAGTTTTCACTGAGACCAAAATCTATAAGTATTGGCAAAAAACTGGAATGAGCCAGAACTCGTCATTTTTGACCAGAAGGTCAGTATCCAAGAAAAAACACAAATTTGTTGGTGTACTCTTGTAAAACCCGAAAAACCAATCCATTCGGTGATTCTAGTTTTCACTGAGGAGTTAGACCAAAATGTATGAGAATTGGCAAAAAACTGGAATGAGCCAGAACTCGTCATTTTTGACCAGAAGGTCCGTATCCATGAAAAAACACAAATTCGTTGTCTACTCTTGGAGAACCCAAAATACCACTCCGTTCGGTGATCCGAAATTTCACTGAGGTGTTAGACCAAAATGTATGAGAATTGGCAAAAAACTGGAATGAGCCAGAAATCGTCATTTTTCATCCGGAGGTCAGTTTCCAAGAAAAAACACAAATTCTCTCTCTACTCTTGGAAAACCCAAAATACCAATCCACTCGGTGATCCGAGATTTCACTGAGGAGGTAGACCAAAATCTATGAGAATTGGCAAAACACTGGAGTGAGCCAGAAATCGTCATTTTTGACCCGGAGGTCAGTTTCCAAGAAAAAACACAAATTGTTGGTGTACTCTTGTAAAACCCAAAAAACCAATCCATTCGGTGATCCGAGTTTTCACTGAGACCAAAATCTATAAGTATTGGCAAAAAACTGGAATGAGCCAGAACTCGTCATTTTTGACCAGAAGGTCAGTATCCAAGAAAAAACACAAATTCGTTGTCTACTCTTGGAGAACGCAAAATACCAATCCACTCGGTGAGCCGAGATTTCACTGAGGAGGTAGACCAAAATCTATGAGAATTGGCAAAAAACTGGAGTGAGCCAGAAATTGTCATTTTTGACCTGGAGGTCAGTGTCCAAGAAAAAACACAAATTGTTGGTGTACTCTTGTAAAACCCGAAAAACCAATCCATTCGGTGATCCGGTTTTCACTGAGGAGTTAGACCAAAATCTATAAGTATTGGCAAAAAACTGGAATGAGCCAGAACTCGTCATTTTTGACCAGAAGGTCCGTATCCATGAAAAAACACAAATTCGTTGTCTACTCTTGGAGAACCCAAAATACCACTCCGTTCGGTGATCCGAAATTTCACTGAGGTGTTAGACCAAAATGTATGAGAATTGGCAAAAAACTGGAATGAGCCAGAAATCGTCATTTTTCATCCGGAGGTCAGTTTCCAAGAAAAAACACAAATTCTCTCTCTACTCTTGGAAAACCCAAAATACCAATCCATTCGGTGATCCGAGTTTTCACTGAGACCAAAATCTATAAGTATTGGCAAAAAACTGGAATGAGCCAGAACTCGTCATTTTTGACCAGAAGGTCAGTATCCAAGAAAAAACACAAATTC
The DNA here is from genome assembly GCF_051295495.1 of Thamnophis sirtalis. Classification (NCBI taxonomy): domain Eukaryota; kingdom Metazoa; phylum Chordata; class Lepidosauria; order Squamata; family Natricidae; genus Thamnophis; species Thamnophis sirtalis. The sequence goes on from NW_028261460.1 coordinate 39,091, forward strand.
GTTGTCTACTCTTGGAGAACGCAAAATACCACTCCGTTCGGTGATCCGAGATTTCACTGAGGAGGTAGACCAAAATCTATGAGAATTGGCAAAAAACTGGAGTGAGCCAGAAATTGTCATTTTTGACCTGGAGGTCAGTGTCCAAGAAAAAACACAAATTGTTGGTGTACTCTTGTAAAACCCGAAAAACCAATCCATTCGGTGATCCGAGTTTTCACTGAGGAGTTAGACCAAAATCTATAAGTATTGGCAAAAAACTGGAATGAGCCAGAACTCGTCATTTTTGACCAGAAGGTCCAGTATCCAAGAAAAAACACAAATTCGTTGTCTACTCTTGGAGAACGCAAAATACCAATCCACTCGGTGATCCGAGATTTCACTGAGGAGGTAGACCAAAATCTATGAGAATTGGCAAAAAACTGGAGTGAGCCAGAAATCGTCATTTTGACCTAGAGGTCAGTTTCCAAGAAAAAACACAAATTGTTGGTGTACTCTTGTAAAACCCGAAAAACCAATCCATTCGGTGATTCTAGTTTTCACTGAGGAGTTAGACCAAAATGTATGAGAATTGGCAAAAAACTGGAATGAGCCAGAACTCGTCATTTTTGACCAGAAGGTCCGTATCCATGAAAAAACACAAATTCGTTGTCTACTCTTGGAGAACCCAAAATACCACTCCGTTCGGTGATCCGAAATTTCACTGAGGTGTTAGACCAAAATGTATGAGAATTGGCAAAAAACTGGAATGAGCCAGAAATCGTCATTTTTCATCCGGAGGTCAGTTTCCAAGAAAAAACACAAATTCTCTCTCTACTCTTGGAAAACCCAAAATACCAATCCACTCGGTGATCCGAGATTTCACTGAGGAGGTAGACCAAAATCTATGAGAATTGGCAAAACACTGGAGTGAGCCAGAAATCGTCATTTTTGACCCGGAGGTCAGTTTCCAAGAAAAAACACAAATTGTTGGTGTACTCTTGTAAAACCCAAAAAACCAATCCATTCGGTGATCCGAGTTTTCACTGAGACCAAAATCTATAAGTATTGGCAAAAAACTGGAATGAGCCAGAACTCGTCATTTTGACCAGAAGGTCAGTATCCAAGAAAAAACACAAATTCGTTGTCTACTCTTGGAGAACGCAAAATACCAATCCACTCGGTGATCCGAGATTTCACTGAGGAGGTAGACCAAAATCTATGAGAATTGGCAAAAAACTGGAGTGAGCCAGAAATTGTCATTTTTGACCTGGAGGTCAGTGTCCAAGAAAAACAGAAATTGTTGGTGTACTCTTGTAAAACCCGAAAAACCAATCCATTCGGTGATCCGAGTTTTCACTGAGGAGTTAGACCAAAATCTATAAGTATTGGCAAAAAACTGGAATGAGCCAGAACTCGTCATTTTTGACCAGAAGGTCCGTATCCATGAAAAAACACAAATTCGTTGTCTACTCTTGGAGAACCCAAAATACCACTCCGTTCGGTGATCCGAAATTTCACTGAGGTGTTAGACCAAAATGTATGAGAATTGGCAAAAAACTGGAATGAGCCAGAAATCGTCATTTTTCATCCGGAGGTCAGTTTCCAAGAAAAAACACAAATTCTCTCTCTACTCTTGGAAAACCCAAAATACCAATCCACTCGGTGATCCGAGATTTCACTGAGGAGGTAGAGCAAAATCTATGAGAATTGGCAAAAACTGGAGTGAGCCAGAAATCGTCATTTTTGACCTGGAGGTCAGTTTCCAAGAAAAAACACAAATTGTTGGTGTACTCTTGTAAAACCCGAAAAACCAATCCATTCGGTGATCCGAGTTTTCACTGAGGAGTTAGACCAAAATGTATGAGAATTGGCAAAAAACTGGAATGAGCCAGAACTCGTCATTTTTGACCAGAAGGTCCGTATCCATGAAAAAACACAAATTCGTTGTCTACTCTTGGAGAACCCAAAATACCACTCCGTTCGGTGATCCGAAATTTCACTGAGGTGTTAGACCAAAATGTATGAGAATTGGCAAAAAACTGGAATGAGCCAGAAATCGTCATTTTTCACTGAGGTGTTAGACCAAAATGTATGAGAATTGGCAAAAAACTGGAATGAGTCAGAAATCGTCATTTTTCATCCGGAGGTCAGTTTC
>NW_028261461.1:0-40526 GCF_051295495.1 Thamnophis sirtalis
GTTTCCCTGGGGAGTTACACCCAAGTATATCTTAGAATTTGCAGAAAAACTCAATTCAACCAGAACGTGTTACTTTTGAACCAAAGCTCAGATCCGAAAAACAAACGTATATTAGTAGTGTCCTGAGTCGGGAATGCTAAAAAACCAACCCATTTTGTGATCTGATGTTTCCCTGGGGAGTTACACCCAAGTATATCTTAGAATTTGCAGAAAAACTCAATTCAACCAGAACGTGTTACTTTTGAACCAAAGCTCAGATTCGAAAAAACAAACGTATATTAGTAGTGTCCTGAGTCGGGAATGCTAAAAAACCAACCCATTTTGTGATCTGATGTTTCCCTGGGGAGTTACACCCAAGTATATCTTAGAATTTGCAGAAAAACTCAATTCAACCAGAACGTGTTACTTTTGAACCAAAGCTCAGATTCGAAAAACATACGTATATTAGTAGTGTCCTGAGTCGGGAATGCTAAAAAACCAATCCATTTTGTGATCTGATGTTTCCCTGGGGAGTTACACCAAAGTATATCTTAGAATTTGCAGAAAAACTCAATTCAACCAGAACGTGTTACTTTTGAACCAAAGCTCAGATTCGAAAAACATACGTATATTAGTAGTGTCCTGAGTCGGGAATGCTAAAAACCAACCCATTTTGTGATCTGATGTTTCCCTGGGGAGTTACACCAAAGTATATCTTAGAATTTGCAGAAAAACTCAATTCAACCAGAACGTGTTACTTTTGAACCAAAGCTCAGATTCGAAAAACAAACGTATATTAGTAGTGTCCTGAGTCGGGAATGCTAAAAAACCAACCCATTTGTGATCTGATGTTTCCCTGGGGAGTTACACCCAAGTATATCTTAGAATTTGCAGAAAAACTCAATTCAACCAGAATGTGTTACTTTTGAACCAAAGCTCAGATTCGAAAAACAAACGTATATTAGTAGTGTCCTGAGTCGGGAATGCTAAAAAACCAACCCATTTTGTGATCTGATGTTTCCCTGGGGAGTTACACCCAAGTATATCTTAGAATTTGCAGAAAAACTCAATTCAACCAGAACGTGTTACTTTTGAACCAAAGCTCAGATTCGAAAAACATACGTATATTAGTAGTGTCCTGAGTCGGGAATGCTAAAAAACCAATCCATTTTGTGATCTGATGTTTCCCTGGGGAGTTACACCAAAGTATATCTTAGAATTTGCAGAAAAACTCAATTCAACCAGAACGTGTTACTTTGAACCAAAGCTCAGATTCGAAAAACAAACGTATATTAGTAGTGTCCTGAGTCGGGAATGCTAAAAAACCAACCCATTTTGTGATCTGAGGTTTTCCCTGGGGAGTTACACCCAAGTATATCTTAGAATTTGCAGAAAAACTCAATTCAACCAGAACGTGTTACTTTTGAACCAAAGCTGAGATTCGAAAAACAAACGTATATTAGTAGTGTCCTGAGTCGGGAATGCTAAAAAACCAACCCATTTTGTGATCTGATGTTTCCCTGGGGAGTTACACCCAAGTATATCTTAGAATTTGCAGAAAAACTCAATTCAACCAGAACGTGTTACTTTTGAACCAAAGCTCAGATTCGAAAAACATACGTATATTAGTAGTGTCCTGAGTCGGGAATGCTAAAAAACCAATCCATTTTGTGATCTGATGTTTCCCTGGGGAGTTACACCAAAGTATATCTTAGAATTTGCAGAAAAACTCAATTCAACCAGAACGTGTTACTTTTGAACCAAAGCTCAGATTCGAAAAACATACGTATATTAGTAGTGTCCTGAGTCGGGAATGCTAAAAAACCAACCCATTTTGTGATCTGATGTTTCCCTGGGGAGTTACACCAAAGTATATCTTAGAATTTGCAGAAAAACTCAATTCAACCAGAACGTGTTACTTTTGAACCAAAGCTCAGATTCGAAAAACAAACGTATATTAGTAGTGTCCTGAGTCGGGAATGCTAAAAAACCAACCCATTTTGTGATCTGATGTTTCCTGGGGAGTTACACCCAAGTATATCTTAGAATTTGCAGAAAAACTCAATTCAACCAGAATGTGTTACTTTTGAACCAAAGCTCAGATTCGAAAAACAAACGTATATTAGTAGTGTCCTGAGTCGGGAATGCTAAAAAACCAACCCATTTTGTGATCTGAGGTTTCCCTGGGGAGTTACACCAAAGTATATCTTAGAATTTGCAGAAAAACTCAATTCAACCAGAACGTGTTACTTTTGAACCAAAGCTCAGATTCGAAAAACAAACGTATATTAGTAGTGTCCTGAGTCGGGAATGCTAAAAAACCAACCCATTTTGTGATCTGATGTTTCTCTGGGGAGTTACACCCAAGTATATCTTAGAATTTGCAGAAAAACTCAATTGAACCAGAACGTGTTACTTTTGAACCAAAGCTCAGATTCGAAAAACAAACGTATATTAGTAGTGTCCTGAGTCGGGAATGCTAAAAAACCAACCCATTTTGTGATCTGAGGTTTCCTGGGGAGTTACACCCAAGTATATCTTAGAATTTGCAGAAAAACTCAATTCAACCAGAACGTGTTACTTTTGAACCAAAGCTGAGATTCGAAAAACAAACGTATATTAGTAGTGTCCTGAGTCGGGAATGCTAAAAAACCAACCCAATTTTGTGATCTGATGTTTCCCTGGGGAGTTACACCCAAAGTATATCTTAGAATTTGCAGAAAACTCAATTCAACCAGAACGTGTTACTTTTGAACCAAAGCTCAGATTCGAAAAACAAACGTATATTAGTAGTGTCCTGAGTCGGGAATGCTAAAAAACCAACCCATTTTGTGATCTGATGTTTCCCTGGGGAGTTACACCCAAGTATATCTTAGAATTTGCAGAAAAACTCAATTCAACCAGAACGTGTTACTTTTGAACCAAAGCTCAGATTCGAAAAAACAAACGTATATTAGTAGTGTCCTGAGTCGGGAATGCTAAAAAACCAAGCCAATTTGTGATCTGATGTTTCCCAGGGGAGTTACACCCCAGTATATCTTAGAATTTGCAGAAAAACTCAATTCAACCAGAACGTGTTACTTTTGAACCAAAGCTCAGATTCGAAAAACAAACGTATATTAGTAGTGTCCTGAGTCGGGAATGCTAAAAAACCAACCCATTTTGTGATCTGATGTTTCCCTGGGGAGTTACACCCAAGTATATCTTAGAATTTGCAGAAAAACTCAATTCAACCAGAACGTGTTACTTTTGAACCAAAGCTCAGATTCGAAAAAACATACGTATATTAGTAGTGTCCTGAGTCGGGAATGCTAAAAAACCAATCCATTTTGTGATCTGATGTTTCCCTGGGGAGTTACACCAAAGTATATCTTAGAATTTGCAGAAAAACTCAATTCAACCAGAAGTGTTACTTTTGAACCAAAGCTCAGATTCGAAAAAACATACGTATATTAGTAGTGTCCTGAGTCGGGAATGCTAAAAAACCAACCCATTTTGTGATCTGATGTTTCCCTGGGGAGTTACACCAAAGTATATCTTAGAATTTGCAGAAAAACTCAATTCAACCAGAACGTGTTACTTTTGAACCAAAGCTCAGATTCGAAAAACAAACGTATATTAGTAGTGTCCTGAGTCGGGAATGCTAAAAAACCAACCCATTTTGTGATCTGATGTTTCCTGGGGAGTTACACCCAAGTATATCTTAGAATTTGCAGAAAAACTCAATTCAACCAGAATGTGTTACTTTTGAACAAAGCTCAGATTCGAAAAACAAACGTATATTAGTAGTGTCCTGAGTCGGGAATGCTAAAAAACCAACCCATTTTGTGATCTGAGGTTTCCCTGGGGAGTTACACCCAAGTATATCTTAGAATTTGCAGAAAAACTCAATTGAACCAGAACGTGTTACTTTTGAACCAAAGCTCAGATTCGAAAAACAAACGTATATTAGTAGTGTCCTGAGTCGGGAATGCTAAAAAACCAACCCATTTTGTGATCTGAGTTTCCCTGGGGAGTTACACCCAAGTATATCTTAGAATTTGCAGAAAACTCAATTCAACCAGAACGTGTTACTTTTGAACCAAAGCTGAGATTCGAAAAACAAACGTATATTAGTAGTGTCCTGAGTCGGGAATGCTAAAAAACCAACCCAATTTGTGATCTGATGTTTCCCTGGGGAGGTTACACCAAAGTATATCTTAGAATTTGCAGAAAAACTCAAATTCAACCAGAACGTGTTACTTTTGAACCAAAGCTCAGATTCGAAAAACAAACGTATATTAGTAGTGTCCTGAGTCGGGAATGCTAAAAAACCAACCATTTTGTGATCTGATGTTTCCCTGGGGAGTTACACCCAAGTATATCTTAGAATTTGCAGAAAAACTCAATTCAACCAGAAACGTGTTACTTTTGAACCAAAGCTCAGATTCGAAAAACAAACGTATATTAGTAGTGTCCTGAGTCGGGAATGCTAAAAAACCAAGCCAATTGTGATCTGATGTTTCCCAGGGGAGTTACACCCCAGTATATCTTAGAATTTGCAGAAAAACTCAATTCAACCAGAACGTGTTACTTTTGAACCAAAGCTCAGATTCGAAAAACAAACGTATATTAGTAGTGTCCTGAGTTGGGAATGCTAAAAAACCAACCCATTTTGTGATCTGATGTTTCCCTGGGGAGTTACACCCAAGTATATCTTAGAATTTGCAGAAAAACTCAATTCAACCAGAACGTGTTACTTTTGAACCAAAGCTCAGATCCGAAAAACATACGTATATTAGTAGTGTCCTGAGTCGGGGAATGCTAAAAAACCAACCCATTTTGTGATCTGATGTTTCCCTGGGGAGTTACACCAAAGTATATCTTAGAAATTTGCAGAAAAACTCAATTCAACCAGAACGTGTTACTTTTGAACCAAAGCTCAGATTCGAAAAACAAACGTATATTAGTAGTGTCCTGAGTCGGGAATGCTAAAAAACCACTCCATTTTGTGATTTGATGTTTCCCTGGGGAGTTACACCAAAGTATATCTTAGAATTTGCAGAAAAACTCAATTCAACCAGAACGTGTTACTTTTGAACCAAAGCTCAGATTCGAAAAACAAACGTATATTAGTAGTGTCCTGAGTCGGGAATGCTAAAAAACCAACCCATTTTGTGATCTGATGTTTCTCTGGGGAGTTACACCCAAGTATATCTTAGAATTTGCAGAAAAACTCAATTGAACCAGAACTGCGTTACTTTTGAACCAAAGCTCAGATTCGAAAAACAAACGTATATTAGTAGTGTCCTGAGTCGGGAATGCTAAAAAACCAACCATTTTGTGATCTGAGGTTTCCCTGGGGAGTTACACCCAAGTATATCTTAGAATTTGCAGAAAAAACTCAATTCAACCAGAACGTGTTACTTTTGAACCAAAGCTGAGATTCGAAAAACAAACGTATATTAGTAGTGTCCTGAGTCGGGAATGCTAAAAAACCAACCCAATTTGTGATCTGATGTTTCCCTGGGGAGTTACACCAAAGTATATCTTAGAATTTGCAGAAAAACTCAATTCAACCAGAACGTGTTACTTTTGAACCAAAGCTCAGATTCGAAAAACAAACGTATATTACTGGTGTCCTGAGTCGGGAATGCTAAAAAACCAACCCATTTTGTGATCTGATGTTTTCCCTGGGGAGTTACACCCAAGTATACTTAGAATTTGCAGAAAAACTCAATTCAACCAGAACGTGTTACTTTTGAACCAAAGCTCAGATTCGAAAAACAAACGTATATTAGTAGTGTCCTGAGTCGGGAATGCTAAAAAACCAACCCAATTTGTGATATGATGTTTCCCAGGGGAGTTACACCCAAGTATATCTTAGAATTTGCAGAAAAACTCAATTCAACCAGAACGTGTTACTTTTGAACCAAAGCTCAGATTCGAAAAACAAACGTATATTAGTAGTGTCCTGAGTCGGGAATGCTAAAAAACCAACCCATTTTGTGATCTGATGTTTCCCTGGGGAGTTACACCCAAGTATATCTTAGAATTTGCAGAAAAACTCAATTCAACCAGAACGTGTTACTTTTGAACCAAAGCTCAGATTCGAAAAACAAACGTATATTAGTAGTGTCCTGAGTCGGGAATGCTAAAAAACCAACCCATTTTGTGATCTGATGTTTCCCTGGGAGTTACACCCAAGTATATCTTAGAATTTGCAGAAAAACTCAATTCAACCAGAACGTGTTACTTTTGAACCAAAGCTCAGATTCGAAAAACATACGTATATTAGTAGTGTCCTGAGTCGGGAATGCTAAAAAACGAACCCATTTTGTGATCTGATGTTTCCCTGGGGAGTTACACCAAAGTATATCTTAGAATTTGCAGAAAAACTCAATTCAACCAGAACGTGTTACTTTTGAACCAAAGCTCAGATTCGAAAAACATACGTATATTAGTAGTGTCCTGAGTCGGGAATGCTAAAAAACCAACCCATTTTGTGATCTGATGTTTCCCTGGGGAGTTACACCCAAGTATATCTTAGAATTTGCAGAAAAACTCAATTCAACCAGAACGTGTTACTTTTGAACCAAAGCTCAGATTCGAAAAACAAACGTATATTAGTAGTGTCCTGTGTCGGGGAATGCTAAAAACCAACCCATTTTGTGATCTGATGTTTCCCTGGGGAGTTACACCCAAGTATATCTTAGAATTTGCAGAAAAACTCAATTCAACCAGAACGTGTTACTTTTGAACCAAAGCTGAGATTCGAAAAACAAACGTATATTAGTAGTGTCCTGAGTCGGGAATGCTAAAAAACCAACCCAATTTGTGATCTGATGTTTCCCAGGGGAGTTACACCCAAGTATATCTTAGAATTTGCAGAAAAACTCAATTCAACCAGAACGTGTTACTTTTGAACCAAAGCTCAGATTCGAAAAACAAACGTATATTAGTAGTGTCCTGAGTCGGGAATGCTAAAAAACCAACCCATTTTGTGATCTGATGTTTCCCTGGGGAGTTACACCCAAGTATATCTTAGAATTTGCAGAAAAACTCAATTCAACCAGAACGTGTTACTTTTGAACCAAAGCTCAGATTCGAAAAACATACGTATATTAGTAGTGTCCTGAGTCGGGAATGCTAAAAAACCAACCCATTTTGTGATCTGATGTTTCCCTGGGGAGTTACACCAAAGTATATCTTAGAATTTGCAGAAAAACTCAATTCAACCAGAACGTGTTACTTTTGAACCAAAGCTCAGATTCGAAAAACAAACGTATATTAGTAGTGTCCTGTGTCGGGAATGCTAAAAAACCAACCCATTTTGTGATCTGATGTTTCCCTGGGGAGTTACACCAAAGTATATCTTAGAATTTGCAGAAAAACTCAATTCAACCAGAACGTGTTACTTTTGAACCAAAGCTGAGATTCGAAAAACAAACGTATATTATTAGTGTCCTGAGTCGGGAATGCTAAAAAACCACTCCATTTTGTGATTTGATGTTTCCCTGGGGAGTTACACCAAAGTATATCTTAGAATTTGCAGAAAAACTCAATTCAACCAGAACGTGTTACTTTTGAACCAAAGCTCAGATTCGAAAAACAAACGTATATTAGTAGTGTCCTGAGTCGGGAATGCTAAAAAACCAACCCATTTTGTGATCTGATGTTTCTCTGGGGAGTTACACCCAAGTATATCTTAGAATTTGCAGAAAAACTCAATTCAACCAGAACGTGTTACTTTTGAACCAAAGCTCAGATTCGAAAAACAAACGTATATTAGTAGTGTCCTGAGTCGGGAATGCTAAAAAACCAACCCATTTTGTGATCTGATGTTTCCCTGGGGAGTTACACCCAAGTATATCTTAGAATTTGCAGAAAAACTCAATTCAACCAGAACGTGTTACTTTTGAAACCAAAGCTCAGATCCGAAAAACATACGTATATTAGTAGTGTCCTGAGTCGGGAATGCTAAAAAACCAACCCATTTTGTGATCTGATGTTTCCCTGGGGAGTTACACCAAAGTATATCTTAGAATTTGCAGAAAAACTCAATTCAACCAGAACGTGTTACTTTTGAACCAAAGCTCAGATTCGAAAAACAAACGTATATTAGTAGTGTCCCTGAGTCGGGAATGCTAAAAAACCACTCCATTTTGTGATTTGATGTTTCCCTGGGAGTTACACCAAAGTATATCTTAGAATTTGCAGAAAAACTCAATTCAACCAGAACGTGTTACTTTGAACCAAAGCTCAGATTCGAAAAACAAACGTATATTAGTAGTGTCCTGAGTCGGGAATGCTAAAAAACCAACCCATTTTGTGATCTGATGTTTCTCTGGGGAGTTACACCCAAGTATATCTTAGAATTTGCAGAAAAACTCAATTGAACCAGAACGCGTTACTTTTGAACCAAAGCTCAGATTCGAAAAACAAACGTATATTAGTAGTGTCCTGAGTCGGGAATGCTAAAAAACCAACCCATTTTGTGATCTGAGGTTTCCCTGGGGAGTTACACCCAAGTATATCTTAGAATTTGCAGAAAAACTCAATTCAACCAGAACGTGTTACTTTTGAACCAAAGCTGAGATTCGAAAAACAAACGTATATTAGTAGTGTCCTGAGTCGGGAATGCTAAAAAACCAACCCAATTTGTGATCTGATGTTTCCCTGGGGAGTTACACCAAAGTATATCTTAGAATTTGCAGAAAAACTCAATTCAACCAGAACGTGTTACTTTTGAACCAAAGCTCAGATTCGAAAAACAAACGTATATTACTGGTGAGTCGGGAATGCTAAAAAACCAACCCATTTTGATCTGATGTTTCCCTGGGGAGTTACACCCAAGTATACCTTAGAATTTGCAGAAAAACTCAATTCAACCAGAACGTGTTACTTTTGAACCAAAGCTCAGATTCGAAAAACAAACGTATATTAGTAGTGTCCTGAGTCGGGAATGCTAAAAAACCAACCCAATTTGTGATATGATGTTTCCCTGGGGAGTTACACCCAAGTATACTTAGAATTTGCAGAAAAACTCAATTCAACCAGAACGTGTTACTTTTGAACCAAAGCTCAGATTCGAAAAACAAACGTATATTAGTAGTGTCCTGAGTCGGGAATGCTAAAAAACCAACCCAATTTGTGATCTGATGTTTCCCTGGGGAGTTACACCCAAGTATATCTTAGAATTTGCAGAAAAACTCAATTCAACCAGAACGTGTTACTTTTGAACCAAAGCTCAGATTCGAAAAACAAACGTATATTAGTAGTGTCCTGAGTCGGGAATGCTAAAAAACCAACCCATTTTGTGATCTGATGTTTCCCTGGGGAGTTACACCCAAGTATATCTTAGAATTTGCAGAAAAACTCAATTCAACCAGAACGTGTTACTTTTGAACCAAAGCTCAGATTCGAAAAACAAACGTATATTAGTAGTGTCCTGAGTCGGGAATGCTAAAAAACGAACCCATTTTGTGATCTGATGTTTCCCTGGGGAGTTACACCAAAGTATATCTTAGAATTTGCAGAAAAACTCAATTCAACCAGAACGTGTTACTTTTGAACCAAAGCTCAGATTCGAAAAACATACGTATATTAGTAGTGTCCTGAGTCGGGAATGCTAAAAAACCAACCCATTTGTGATCTGATGTTTCCCTGGGGAGTTACACCCAAGTATATCTTAGAATTTGCAGAAAAACTCAATTCAACCAGAACGTGTTACTTTTGAACCAAAGCTCAGATTCGAAAAACAAACGTATATTAGTAGTGTCCTGTGTCGGGAATGCTAAAAAAACCAACCCATTTTGTGATCTGATGTTTCCCTGGGGAGTTACACCCAAGTATATCTTAGAATTTGCAGAAAAACTCAATTCAACCAGAACGTGTTACTTTTGAACCAAAGCTGAGATTCGAAAAACAAACGTATATTAGTAGTGTCCTGAGTCGGGAATGCTAAAAAACCAACCCAATTTGTGATCTGATGTTTCCCAGGGGAGTTACACCCAAGTATATCTTAGAATTTGCAGAAAAACTCAATTCAACCAGAACGTGTTACTTTTGAACCAAAGCTCAGATTCGAAAAACAAACGTATATTAGTAGTGTCCTGAGTCGGGAATGCTAAAAAACCAACCCATTTTGTGATCTGATGTTTCCCTGGGGAGTTACACCCAAGTATATCTTAGAATTTGCAGAAAAACTCAATTCAACCAGAACGTGTTACTTTTGAACCAAAGCTCAGATTCGAAAAACATACGTATATTAGTAGTGTCCTGAGTCGGGAATGCTAAAAAACCAACCCATTTTGTGATCTGATGTTTCCCTGGGGAGTTACACCAAAGTATATCTTAGAATTTGCAGAAAAACTCAATTCAACCAGAACGTGTTACTTTTGAACCAAAGCTCAGATTCGAAAAACAAACGTATATTAGTAGTGTCCTGTGTCGGGAATGCTAAAAAACCAACCCATTTTGTGATCTGATGTTTCCCTGGGGAGTTACACCAAAGTATATCTTAGAATTTGCAGAAAAACTCAATTCAACCAGAACGTGTTACTTTTGAACCAAAGCTGAGATTCGAAAAACAAACGTATATTATTAGTGTCCTGAGTCGGGAATGCTAAAAAACCACTCCATTTTGTGATTTGATGTTTCCCTGGGGAGTTACACCAAAGTATATCTTAGAATTTGCAGAAAAACTCAATTCAACCAGAACGTGTTACTTTTGAACCAAAGCTCAGATTCGAAAAACAAACGTATATTAGTAGTGTCCTGAGTCGGGAATGCTAAAAAAACAACCCATTTTGTGATCTGATGTTTCTCTGGGGAGTTACACCCAAGTATATCTTAGAATTTGCAGAAAAACTCAATTCAACCAGAACGTGTTACTTTTGAACCAAAGCTCAGATTCGAAAAACAAACGTATATTAGTAGTGTCCTGAGTCGGGAATGCTAAAAAACCAACCCATTTTGTGATCGATGTTTCTCTGGGGAGTTACACCCAAGTATATCTTAGAATTTGCAGAAAAACTCAATTGAACCAGAACGTGTTACTTTTGAACCAAAGCTCAGATTCGAAAAACAAACGTATATTAGTAGTGTCCTGTGTCGGGAATGCTAAAAAACCACCCATTTTGTGATCTGATGTTTCCCTGGGGAGTTACACCCAAGTATATCTTAGAATTTGCAGAAAAAGTCAATTCAACCAGAACTTTTGAACCAAAGCTCAGATTCGAAAAACAAACGTATATTAGTAGTGTCCTGAGTCGGGAATGCTAAAAAACCAACCCATTTTGTGATCTGAGTATGATGTTTCCTGGGGAGTTACACCCAAGTATATCTTAGAATTTGCAGAAAAACTCAATTCAACCAGAACGTGTTACTTTTGAACCAAAGCTCAGATTCGAAAAACAAACGTATATTAGTAGTGTCCTGTGTCGGGAATGCTAAAAAACCAACCCATTTTGTGATCTGATGTTTCCCTGGGGAGTTACACCCAAGTATATCTTAGAATTTGCAGAAAAACTCAATTCAACCAGAACGTGTTACTTTTGAACCAAAGCTCAGATTCGAAAAACAAACGTATATTAGTAGTGTCCTGAGTCGGGAATGCTAAAAAACCAACCCATTTTGTGATCTGATGTTTCCCTGGGGAGTTACACCCAAGTATATCTTAGAATTTGCAGAAAAACTCAATTCAACCAGAACGTGTTACTTTTGAACCAAAGCTCAGATTCGAAAAACAAACGTATATTAGTAGTGTCCTGAGTCGGGAATGCTAAAAAACCAACCCATTTTGTGATCTGATGTTTCCCAGGGGAGTTACACCCAAGTATATCTTAGAATTTGCAGAAAAACTCAATTCAACCAGAACGTGTTACTTTTGAACCAAAGCTCAGATTCGAAAAACAAACGTATATTAGTAGTGTCCTGAGTCGGGAATGCTAAAAAACCAACCCATTTTGTGATCTGATGTTTCCCTGGGGAGTTACACCCAAGTATATCTTAGAATTTGCAGAAAAACTCAATTCAACCAGAACGTGTTACTTTTGAACCAAAGCTCAGATTCAAAAAACAAACACATATTAGTAGTGTCCTGAGTCGGGAATGCTAAAAAACCACTCCATTTTGTGATCTGATGTTTCCCTGGGGAGTTACACCCAAGTATACCTTAGAATTTGCAGAAAAACTCAATTCAACCAGAACGTGTTACTTTTGAACCAAAGCTCAGATTCGAAAAACAAACGTATATTATTAGTGTCCTGAGTCGGGAATGCTAAAAAACCAACCCATTTTGTGATCTGATGTTTCCCTGGGGAGTTACACCCAAGTATAATCTTAGAATTTGCAGAAAAACTCAATTGAACCAGAACGTGTTACTTTTGAACCAAAGCTCAGATTCGAAAAACAAACGTATATTAGTAGTGTCCTGAGTCGGGAATGCTAAAAAACCAACCCATTTTGTGATCTGATGTTTCCCTGGGGAGTTACACCAAAGTATATCTTAGAATTTGCAGAAAAACTCAATTCAACCAGAACGTGTTACTTTTGAACCAAAGCTCAGATTCGAAAAACAAACACATATTAGTAGTGTCCTGAGTCGGGAATGCTAAAAAACCACTCCATTTTGTGATCTGATGTTTCCCTGGGGAGTTACACCCAAGTATACCTTAGAATTTGCAGAAAAACTCAATTCAACCAGAACGTGTTACTTTTGAACCAAAGCTCAGATTCGAAAAACAAACGTATATTAGTAGTGTCCTGAGTCGGGAATGCTAAAAAACCAACCCATTTTGTGATCTGATGTTTCCCTGGGGAGTTACACCCAAGTATACCTTAGAATTTGCAGAAAAACTCAATTCAACCAGAACGTGTTACTTTTGAACCAAAGCTCAGATTCGAAAAACAAACGTATATTAGTAGTGTCCTGAGTCGGGAATGCTAAAAAACCAACCCATTTTGTGATCTGATGTTTCCCTGGGGAGTTACACCCAAGTATACCTTAGAATTTGCAGAAAAACTCAATTCAACCAGAACGTGTTACTTTTGAACCAAAGCTCAGATTCGAAAAACAAACGTATATTAGTAGTGTCCTGAGTCGGGAATGCTAAAAAACCAACCCATTTTGTGATCTGATGTTTCCCTGGGGAGTTACACCCAAGTATATCTTAGAATTTGCAGGAAAAACTCAATTGAACCAGAACGTGTTACATTTGAACCAAAGCTCAGATTCGAAAAACAAACGTATATTAGTAGTGTCCTGAGTCGGGAATGCTAAAAAACCAACCCATTTTGTGATCTGAGGTTTCCCTGGGGAGTTACACCCAAGTATATCTTAGAATTTGCAGAAAAACTCAATTCAACCAGAACGTGTTACTTTTGAACCAAAGCTGAGATTCGAAAAACAAACGTATATTAGTAGTGTCCTGAGTCGGGAATGCTAAAAAACCAACCCAATTTGTGATCTGATGTTTCCCAGGGGAGTTACACCCAAGTATATCTTAGAATTTGCAGAAAAACTCAATTCAACCAGAACGTGTTACTTTTGAACCAAAGCTCAGATTCGAAAAACAAACGTATATTAGTAGTGTCCTGAGTCGGGAATGCTAAAAAACCAACCCATTTTGTGATCTGATGTTTCCCTGGGGAGTTACACCCAAGTATATCTTAGAATTTGCAGAAAAACTCAATTCAACCAGAACGTGTTACTTTTGAACCAAAGCTCAGATTCGAAAAACAAACGTATATTAGTAGTGTCCTGAGTCGGGAATGCTAAAAAACCAACCCATTTTGTGATCTGATGTTTCCCTGGGGAGTTACACCCAAGTATATCTTAGAATTTGCAGAAAAACTCAATTCAACCAGAACGTGTTACTTTTGAACCAAAGCTCAGATTCGAAAAACAAACGTATATTAATAGTGTCCTGAGTCGGGAATGCTAAAAAACCAACCCATTTTGTGATCTGATGTTTCCTGGGGAGTTACACCCAAGTATATCTTAGAATTTGCAGAAAAACTCAATTCAACCAGAACGTGTTACTTTTGAACCAAAGCTCAGATTCGAAAAACAAACGTATATTAGTAGTGTCCTGAGTCGGGAATGCTAAAAAACCAACCCATTTTGTGATCTGATGTTTCCCTGGGAGTTACACCCAAGTATATCTTAGAATTTGCAGAAAAACTCAATTCAACCAGAACGTGTTACTTTTGAACCAAAGCTCAGATTCAAAAAACAAACACATATTAGTAGTGTCCTGAGTCGGGAATGCTAAAAAACCACTCCATTTTGTGATCTGATGTTTCCCTGGGGAGTTACACCCAAGTATACCTTAGAATTTGCAGAAAAACTCAATTCAACCAGAACGTGTTACTTTTGAACCAAAGCTCAGATTCGAAAAACAAACGTATATTATTAGTGTCCTGAGTCGGGAATGCTAAAAAACCAACCCATTTTGTGATCTGATGTTTCCCTGGGGAGTTACACCCAAGTATAATCTTAGAATTTGCAGAAAAACTCAATTCAACAAGAACGTGTTACTTTTGAACCAAAGCTCAGATTCGAAAAACAAACACATATTAGTAGTGTCCTGAGTCGGGAATGCTAAAAAACCAACCCATTTTGTGATCTGATGTTTCCCTGGGGAGTTACACCCAAGTATACCTTAGAATTTGCAGAAAAACTCAATTGAACCAGAACGTGTTACTTTTGAACCAAAGCTCAGATTCGAAAAACAAACGTATATTAGTAGTGTCCTGAGTCGGGAATGCTAAAAAACCAACCCATTTTGTGATCTGATGTTTCCCTGGGGAGTTACACCCAAGTATATCTTAGAATTTGCAGAAAAACTCAATTGAACCAGAACGTGTTACTTTTGAACCAAAGCTCAGATTCGAAAAACAAACGTATATTAGTAGTGTCCTGAGTCGGGAATGCTAAAAAACCAACCCATTTTGTGATCTGATGTTTCCCTGGGGAGTTACACCCAAGTATATCTTAGAATTTGCAGAAAAACTCAATTCAACCAGAACGTGTTACTTTTGAACCAAAGCTCAGATTCGAAAAACAAACGTATATTAGTAGTGTCCTGAGTCGGGAATGCTAAAAAACCAACCCATTTTGTGATCTGATGTTTCCCTGGGGAGTTACACCAAAGTATATCTTAGAATTTGCAGAAAAACTCAATTCAACCAGAACGTGTTACTTTTGAACCAAAGCTCAGATTCGAAAAACAAACACATATTAGTAGTGTCCTGAGTCGGGAATGCTAAAAAACCACTCCATTTTGTGATCTGATGTTTCCCTGGGGAGTTACACCCAAGTATACCTTAGAATTTGCAGAAAAACTCAATTCAACCAGAACGTGTTACTTTTGAACCAAAGCTCAGATTCGAAAAACAAACGTATATTAGTAGTGTCCTGAGTCGGGAATGCTAAAAAACCAACCCATTTTGTGATCTGATGTTTCCCTGGGGAGTTACACCCAAGTATACCTTAGAATTTGCAGAAAAACTCAATTCAACCAGAACGTGTTACTTTTGAACCAAAGCTCAGATTCGAAAAACAAACGTATATTAGTAGTGTCCTGAGTCGGGAATGCTAAAAAACCAACCCATTTTGTGATCTGATGTTTCCCTGGGGAGTTACACCCAAGTATACCTTAGAATTTGCAGAAAAACTCAATTCAACCAGAACGTGTTACTTTTGAACCAAAGCTCAGATTCGAAAAACAAACGTATATTAGTAGTGTCCTGAGTCGGGAATGCTAAAAAACCAACCCATTTTGTGATCTGATGTTTCCCTGGGGAGTTACACCCAAGTATATCTTAGAATTTGCAGAAAAACTCAATTGAACCAGAACGTGTTACATTTGAACCAAAGCTCAGATTCGAAAAACAAACGTATATTAGTAGTGTCCTGAGTCGGGAATGCTAAAAAACCAACCCATTTTGTGATCTGAGGTTTCCCTGGGGAGTTACACCCAAGTATATCTTAGAATTTGCAGAAAAACTCAATTCAACCAGAACGTGTTACTTTTGAACCAAAGCTGAGATTCGAAAAACAAACGTATATTAGTAGTGTCCTGAGTCGGGAATGCTAAAAAACCAACCCAATTTGTGATCTGATGTTTCCCAGGGGAGTTACACCCAAGTATATCTTAGAATTTGCAGAAAAACTCAATTCAACCAGAACGTGTTACTTTTGAACCAAAGCTCAGATTCGAAAAACAAACGTATATTAGTAGTGTCCTGAGTCGGGAATGCTAAAAAACCAACCCATTTTGTGATCTGATGTTTCCCTGGGGAGTTACACCCAAGTATATCTTAGAATTTGCAGAAAAACTCAATTCAACCAGAACGTGTTACTTTTGAACCAAAGCTCAGATTCGAAAAACAAACGTATATTAGTAGTGTCCTGAGTCGGGAATGCTAAAAAACCAACCCATTTTGTGATCTGATGTTTCCCTGGGGAGTTACACCCAAGTATATCTTAGAATTTGCAGAAAAACTCAATTCAACCAGAACGTGTTACTTTTGAACCAAAGCTCAGATTCGAAAAACAAACGTATATTAATAGTGTCCTGAGTCGGGAATGCTAAAAAACCAACCCATTTTGTGATCTGATGTTTCCCTGGGGAGTTACACCCAAGTATATCTTAGAATTTGCAGAAAAACTCAATTCAACCAGAACGTGTTACTTTTGAACCAAAGCTCAGATTCGAAAAACAAACGTATATTAGTAGTGTCCTGAGTCGGGAATGCTAAAAAACCAACCCATTTTGTGATCTGATGTTTCCCTGGGGAGTTACACCCAAGTATATCTTAGAATTTGCAGAAAAACTCAATTCAACCAGAACGTGTTACTTTTGAACCAAAGCTCAGATTCAAAAAACAAACACATATTAGTAGTGTCCTGAGTCGGGAATGCTAAAAAACCACTCCATTTTGTGATCTGATGTTTCCCTGGGGAGTTACACCCAAGTATACCTTAGAATTTGCAGAAAAACTCAATTCAACCAGAACGTGTTACTTTTGAACCAAAGCTCAGATTCGAAAAACAAACGTATATTATTAGTGTCCTGAGTCGGGAATGCTAAAAAACCAACCCATTTTGTGATCTGATGTTTCCCTGGGGAGTTACACCCAAGTATAATCTTAGAATTTGCAGAAAAACTCAATTCAACAAGAACGTGTTACTTTTGAACCAAAGCTCAGATTCGAAAAACAAACACATATTAGTAGTGTCCTGAGTCGGGAATGCTAAAAAACCAACCCATTTTGTGATCTGATGTTTCCCTGGGGAGTTACACCCAAGTATACCTTAGAATTTGCAGAAAAACTCAATTGAACCAGAACGTGTTACTTTTGAACCAAAGCTGAGATTCGAAAAACAAACGTATATTAGTAGTGTCCTGAGTCGGGAATGCTAAAAAACCAACCCAATTTGTGATCTGATGTTTCCCAGGGGAGTTACACCCAAGTATATCTTAGAATTTGCAGAAAAACTCAATTCAACCAGAACGTGTTACTTTTGAACCAAAGCTCAGATTCGAAAAACAAACGTATATTAGTAGTGTCCTGAGTCGGGAATGCTAAAAAACCAACCCATTTTGTGATCTGATGTTTCCCTGGGGAGTTACACCCAAGTATATCTTAGAATTTGCAGAAAAACTCAATTCAACCAGAACGTGTTACTTTTGAACCAAAGCTCAGATTCGAAAAACATACGTATATTAGTAGTGTCCTGAGTCGGGAATGCTAAAAAACGAACCCATTTTGTGATCTGATGTTTCCCTGGGGAGTTACACCAAAGTATATCTTAGAATTTGCAGAAAAACTCAATTCAACCAGAACGTGTTACTTTTGAACCAAAGCTCAGATTCGAAAAACAAACGTATATTAGTAGTGTCCTGTGTCGGGAATGCTAAAAAACCAACCCATTTTGTGATCTGATGTTTCCCTGGGGAGTTACACCAAAGTATATCTTAGAATTTGCAGAAAAACTCAATTCAACCAGAACGTGTTACTTTTGAACCAAAGCTGAGATTCGAAAAACAAACGTATATTATTAGTGTCCTGAGTCGGGAATGCTAAAAAACCACTCCATTTTGTGATTTGATGTTTCCCTGGGGAGTTACACCAAAGTATATCTTAGAATTTGCAGAAAAACTCAATTCAACCAGAACGTGTTACTTTTGAACCAAAGCTCAGATTCGAAAAACAAACGTATATTAGTAGTGTCCTGAGTCGGGAATGCTAAAAAACCAACCCATTTTGTGATCTGATGTTTCTCTGGGGAGTTACACCCAAGTATATCTTAGAATTTGCAGAAAAACTCAATTCAACCAGAACGTGTTACTTTTGAACCAAAGCTCAGATTCGAAAAACATACGTATATTAGTAGTGTCCTGAGTCGGGAATGCTAAAAAACCAACCCATTTTGTGATCTGATGTTTCCCTGGGGAGTTACACCCAAGTATATCTTAGAATTTGCAGAAAAAGTCAATTCAACCAGAACGTGTTACTTTTGAACCAAAGCTCAGATTCGAAAAACAAACGTATATTAGTAGTGTCCTGAGTCGGGAATGCTAAAAAACCACTCCATTTTGTGATTTGATGTTTCCCTGGGGAGTTACACCAAAGTATATCTTAGAATTTGCAGAAAAACTCAATTCAACCAGAACGTGTTACTTTTGAACCAAAGCTGAGATTCGAAAAACAAACGTATATTAGTAGTGTCCTGAGTCGGGAATGCTAAAAAACCAACCCAATTTGTGATCTGATGTTTCCCAGGGGAGTTACACCCAAGTATATCTTAGAATTTGCAGAAAAACTCAATTCAACCAGAACGTGTTACTTTTGAACCAAAGCTCAGATTCGAAAAACAAACGTATATTAGTAGTGTCCTGAGTCGGGAATGCTAAAAAACCAACCCATTTTGTGATCTGATGTTTCCCTGGGGAGTTACACCCAAGTATATCTTAGAATTTGCAGAAAAACTCAATTCAACCAGAACGTGTTACTTTTGAACCAAAGCTCAGATTCGAAAAACAAACGTATATTAGTAGTGTCCTGAGTCGGGAATGCTAAAAAACCAACCCAATTTGTGATATGATGTTTCCCAGGGGAGTTACACCCAAGTATATCTTAGAATTTGCAGAAAAACTCAATTCAACCAGAACGTGTTACTTTTGAACCAAAGCTCAGATTCGAAAAACAAACGTATATTAGTAGTGTCCTGAGTCGGGAATGCTAAAAAACCAACCCATTTTGTGATCTGATGTTTCCCTGGGGAGTTACACCCAAGTATATCTTAGAATTTGCAGAAAAACTCAATTCAACCAGAACGTGTTACTTTTGAACCAAAGCTCAGATTCGAAAAACATACATATATTAGTAGTGTCCTGAGTCGGGAATGCTAAAAAACGAACCCATTTTGTGATCTGATGTTTCCCTGGGGAGTTACACCAAAGTATATCTTAGAATTTGCAGAAAAACTCAATTCAACCAGAACGTGTTACTTTTGAACCAAAGCTCAGATTCGAAAAACATACGTATATTAGTAGTGTCCTGAGTCGGGAATGCTAAAAAACCAACCCATTTTGTGATCTGATGTTTCCCTGGGGAGTTACACCCAAGTATATCTTAGAATTTGCAGAAAAACTCAATTCAACCAGAACGTGTTACTTTTGAACCAAAGCTCAGATTCGAAAAACAAACGTATATTAGTAGTGTCCTGTGTCGGGAATGCTAAAAAACCAACCCATTTTGTGATCTGATGTTTCCCTGGGGAGTTACACCAAAGTATATCTTAGAATTTGCAGAAAAACTCAATTCAACCAGAACGTGTTACTTTTGAACCAAAGCTGAGATTCGAAAAACAAACGTATATTAGTAGTGTCCTGAGTCGGGAATGCTAAAAAACCAACCTAATTTGTGATCTGATGTTTCCCAGGGGAGTTACACCCAAGTATATCTTAGAATTTGCAGAAAAACTCAATTCAACCAGAACGTGTTACTTTTGAACCAAAGCTCAGATTCGAAAAACAAACGTATATTAGTAGTGTCCTGAGTCGGGAATGCTAAAAAACCAACCCATTTTGTGATCTGATGTTTCCCTGGGGAGTTACACCCAAGTATATCTTAGAATTTGCAGAAAAACTCAATTCAACCAGAACGTGTTACTTTTGAACCAAAGCTCAGATTCGAAAAACATACGTATATTAGTAGTGTCCTGAGTCGGGAATGCTAAAAAACGAACCCATTTTGTGATCTGATGTTTCCCTGGGGAGTTACACCAAAGTATATCTTAGAATTTGCAGAAAAACTCAATTCAACCAGAACGTGTTACTTTTGAACCAAAGCTCAGATTCGAAAAACAAACGTATATTAGTAGTGTCCTGTGTCGGGAATGCTAAAAAACCAACCCATTTTGTGATCTGATGTTTCCCTGGGGAGTTACACCAAAGTATATCTTAGAATTTGCAGAAAAACTCAATTCAACCAGAACGTGTTACTTTTGAACCAAAGCTGAGATTCGAAAAACAAACGTATATTATTAGTGTCCTGAGTCGGGAATGCTAAAAAACCACTCCATTTTGTGATTTGATGTTTCCCTGGGGAGTTACACCAAAGTATATCTTAGAATTTGCAGAAAAACTCAATTCAACCAGAACGTGTTACTTTTGAACCAAAGCTCAGATTCGAAAAACAAACGTATATTAGTAGTGTCCTGAGTCGGGAATGCTAAAAAACCAACCCATTTTGTGATCTGATGTTTCTCTGGGGAGTTACACCCAAGTATATCTTAGAATTTGCAGAAAAACTCAATTCAACCAGAACGTGTTACTTTTGAACCAAAGCTCAGATTCGAAAAACATACGTATATTAGTAGTGTCCTGAGTCGGGAATGCTAAAAAACCAACCCATTTTGTGATCTGATGTTTCCCTGGGGAGTTACACCCAAGTATATCTTAGAATTTGCAGAAAAAGTCAATTCAACCAGAACGTGTTACTTTTGAACCAAAGCTCAGATTCGAAAAACAAACGTATATTAGTAGTGTCCTGAGTCGGGAATGCTAAAAAACCACTCCATTTTGTGATTTGATGTTTCCCTGGGGAGTTACACCAAAGTATATCTTAGAATTTGCAGAAAAACTCAATTCAACCAGAACGTGTTACTTTTGAACCAAAGCTGAGATTCGAAAAACAAACGTATATTAGTAGTGTCCTGAGTCGGGAATGCTAAAAAACCAACCCAATTTGTGATCTGATGTTTCCCAGGGGAGTTACACCCAAGTATATCTTAGAATTTGCAGAAAAACTCAATTCAACCAGAACGTGTTACTTTTGAACCAAAGCTCAGATTCGAAAAACAAACGTATATTAGTAGTGTCCTGAGTCGGGAATGCTAAAAAACCAACCCATTTTGTGATCTGATGTTTCCCTGGGGAGTTACACCCAAGTATATCTTAGAATTTGCAGAAAAACTCAATTCAACCAGAACGTGTTACTTTTGAACCAAAGCTCAGATTCGAAAAACAAACGTATATTAGTAGTGTCCTGAGTCGGGAATGCTAAAAAACCAACCCATTTTGTGATCTGATGTTTCCCTGGGGAGTTACACCCAAGTATATCTTAGAATTTGCAGAAAAACTCAATTCAACCAGAACGTGTTACTTTTGAACCAAAGCTCAGATTCGAAAAACAAACGTATATTAATAGTGTCCTGAGTCGGGAATGCTAAAAAACCAACCCATTTTGTGATCTGATGTTTCCCTGGGGAGTTACACCCAAGTATATCTTAGAATTTGCAGAAAAACTCAATTCAACCAGAACGTGTTACTTTTGAACCAAAGCTCAGATTCGAAAAACAAACGTATATTAGTAGTGTCCTGAGTCGGGAATGCTAAAAAACCAACCCATTTTGTGATCTGATGTTTCCCTGGGGAGTTACACCCAAGTATATCTTAGAATTTGCAGAAAAACTCAATTCAACCAGAACGTGTTACTTTTGAACCAAAGCTCAGATTCAAAAAACAAACACATATTAGTAGTGTCCTGAGTCGGGAATGCTAAAAAACCACTCCATTTTGTGATCTGATGTTTCCCTGGGGAGTTACACCCAAGTATACCTTAGAATTTGCAGAAAAACTCAATTCAACCAGAACGTGTTACTTTTGAACCAAAGCTCAGATTCGAAAAACAAACGTATATTATTAGTGTCCTGAGTCGGGAATGCTAAAAAACCAACCCATTTTGTGATCTGATGTTTCCCTGGGGAGTTACACCCAAGTATAATCTTAGAATTTGCAGAAAAACTCAATTCAACAAGAACGTGTTACTTTTGAACCAAAGCTCAGATTCGAAAAACAAACACATATTAGTAGTGTCCTGAGTCGGGAATGCTAAAAAACCAACCCATTTTGTGATCTGATGTTTCCCTGGGGAGTTACACCCAAGTATACCTTAGAATTTGCAGAAAAACTCAATTGAACCAGAACGTGTTACTTTTGAACCAAAGCTCAGATTCGAAAAACAAACGTATATTAGTAGTGTCCTGAGTCGGGAATGCTAAAAAACCAACCCATTTTGTGATCTGATGTTTCCCTGGGGAGTTACACCCAAGTATATCTTAGAATTTGCAGAAAAACTCAATTGAACCAGAACGTGTTACTTTTGAACCAAAGCTCAGATTCGAAAAACAAACGTATATTAGTAGTGTCCTGAGTCGGGAATGCTAAAAATCCAACCCATTTTGTGATCTGATGTTTCCCTGGGGAGTTACACCCAAGTATATCTTAGAATTTGCAGAAAAACTCAATTCAACCAGAACGTGTTACTTTTGAACCAAAGCTCAGATTCGAAAAACAAACGTATATTAGTAGTGTCCTGAGTCGGGAATGCTAAAAAACCAACCCATTTTGTGATCTGATGTTTCCCTGGGGAGTTACACCAAAGTATATCTTAGAATTTGCAGAAAAACTCAATTCAACCAGAACGTGTTACTTTTGAACCAAAGCTCAGATTCGAAAAACAAACACATATTAGTAGTGTCCTGAGTCGGGAATGCTAAAAAACCACTCCATTTTGTGATCTGATGTTTCCCTGGGGAGTTACACCCAAGTATACCTTAGAATTTGCAGAAAAACTCAATTCAACCAGAACGTGTTACTTTTGAACCAAAGCTCAGATTCGAAAAACAAACGTATATTAGTAGTGTCCTGAGTCGGGAATGCTAAAAAACCAACCCATTTTGTGATCTGATGTTTCCCTGGGGAGTTACACCCAAGTATACCTTAGAATTTGCAGAAAAACTCAATTCAACCAGAACGTGTTACTTTTGAACCAAAGCTCAGATTCGAAAAACAAACGTATATTAGTAGTGTCCTGAGTCGGGAATGCTAAAAAACCAACCCATTTTGTGATCTGATGTTTCCCTGGGGAGTTACACCCAAGTATACCTTAGAATTTGCAGAAAAACTCAATTCAACCAGAACGTGTTACTTTTGAACCAAAGCTCAGATTCGAAAAACAAACGTATATTAGTAGTGTCCTGAGTCGGGAATGCTAAAAAACCAACCCATTTTGTGATCTGATGTTTCCCTGGGGAGTTACACCCAAGTATATCTTAGAATTTGCAGAAAAACTCAATTGAACCAGAACGTGTTACATTTGAACCAAAGCTCAGATTCGAAAAACAAACGTATATTAGTAGTGTCCTGAGTCGGGAATGCTAAAAAACCAACCCATTTTGTGATCTGAGGTTTCCCTGGGGAGTTACACCCAAGTATATCTTAGAATTTGCAGAAAAACTCAATTCAACCAGAACGTGTTACTTTTGAACCAAAGCTGAGATTCGAAAAACAAACGTATATTAGTAGTGTCCTGAGTCGGGAATGCTAAAAAACCAACCCAATTTGTGATCTGATGTTTCCCAGGGGAGTTACACCCAAGTATATCTTAGAATTTGCAGAAAAACTCAATTCAACCAGAACGTGTTACTTTTGAACCAAAGCTCAGATTCGAAAAACAAACGTATATTAGTAGTGTCCTGAGTCGGGAATGCTAAAAAACCAACCCATTTTGTGATCTGATGTTTCCCTGGGGAGTTACACCCAAGTATATCTTAGAATTTGCAGAAAAACTCAATTCAACCAGAACGTGTTACTTTTGAACCAAAGCTCAGATTCGAAAAACAAACGTATATTAGTAGTGTCCTGAGTCGGGAATGCTAAAAAACCAACCCATTTTGTGATCTGATGTTTCCCTGGGGAGTTACACCCAAGTATATCTTAGAATTTGCAGAAAAACTCAATTCAACCAGAACGTGTTACTTTTGAACCAAAGCTCAGATTCGAAAAACAAACGTATATTAGTAGTGTCCTGAGTCGGGAATGCTAAAAAACCAACCCATTTTGTGATCTGATGTTTCCCTGGGGAGTTACACCCAAGTATACCTTAGAATTTGCAGAAAAACTCAATTCAACCAGAACGTGTTACTTTTGAACCAAAGCTCAGATTCGAAAAACAAACGTATATTAATAGTGTCCTGAGTCGGGAATGCTAAAAAACCAACCCATTTTGTGATCTGATGTTTCCCTGGGGAGTTACACCCAAGTATATCTTAGAATTTGCAGAAAAACTCAATTCAACCAGAACGTGTTACTTTTGAACCAAAGCTCAGATTCGAAAAACAAACGTATATTAGTAGTGTCCTGTGTCGGGAATGCTAAAAAACCAACCCATTTTGTGATCTGATGTTTCCCTGGGGAGTTACACCCAAGTATATCTTAGAATTTGCAGAAAAACTCAATTCAACCAGAACGTGTTACTTTTGAACCAAAGCTCAGATTCGAAAAACAAACGTATATTAGTAGTGTCCTGAGTCGGGAATGCTAAAAAACCAACCCAATTTGTGATCTGATGTTTCCCAGGGGAGTTACACCCAAGTATATCTTAGAATTTGCAGAAAAACTCAATTCAACCAGAACGTGTTACTTTTGAACCAAAGCTCAGATTCGAAAAACAAACGTATATTAGTAGTGTCCTGAGTCGGGAATGCTAAAAAACCAACCCATTTTGTGATCTGATGTTTCCCTGGGGAGTTACACCCAAGTATATCTTAGAATTTGCAGAAAAACTCAATTCAACCAGAACGTGTTACTTTTGAACCAAAGCTCAGATTCGAAAAACATACGTATATTAGTAGTGTCCTGAGTCGGGAATGCTAAAAAACCAATCCATTTTGTGATCTGATGTTTCCCTGGGGAGTTACACCAAAGTATATCTTAGAATTTGCAGAAAAACTCAATTCAACCAGAACGTGTTACTTTTGAACCAAAGCTCAGATTCGAAAAACATACGTATATTAGTAGTGTCCTGAGTCGGGAATGCTAAAAAACCAACCCATTTTGTGATCTGATGTTTCCCTGGGGAGTTACACCAAAGTATATCTTAGAATTTGCAGAAAAACTCAATTCAACCAGAACGTGTTACTTTTGAACCAAAGCTCAGATTCGAAAAACAAACGTATATTAGTAGTGTCCTGAGTCGGGAATGCTAAAAAACCAACCCATTTTGTGATCTGATGTTTCCCTGGGGAGTTACACCCAAGTATATCTTAGAATTTGCAGAAAAACTCAATTCAACCAGAATGTGTTACTTTTGAACCAAAGCTCAGATTCGAAAAACAAACGTATATTAGTAGTGTCCTGAGTCGGGAATGCTAAAAAACCAACCCATTTTGTGATCTGAGGTTTCCCTGGGGAGTTACACCAAAGTATATCTTAGAATTTGCAGAAAAACTCAATTCAACCAGAACGTGTTACTTTTGAACCAAAGCTCAGATTCGAAAAACAAACGTATATTAGTAGTGTCCTGAGTCGGGAATGCTAAAAAACCAACCCATTTTGTGATCTGATGTTTCTCTGGGGAGTTACACCCAAGTATATCTTAGAATTTGCAGAAAAACTCAATTGAACCAGAACGTGTTACTTTTGAACCAAAGCTCAGATTCGAAAAACAAACGTATATTAGTAGTGTCCTGAGTCGGGAATGCTAAAAAACCAACCCATTTTGTGATCTGAGGTTTCCCTGGGGAGTTACACCCAAGTATATCTTAGAATTTGCAGAAAAACTCAATTCAACCAGAACGTGTTACTTTTGAACCAAAGCTGAGATTCGAAAAACAAACGTATATTAGTAGTGTCCTGAGTCGGGAATGCTAAAAAACCAACCCAATTTGTGATCTGATGTTTCCCTGGGGAGTTACACCAAAGTATATCTTAGAATTTGCAGAAAAACTCAATTCAACCAGAACGTGTTACTTTTGAACCAAAGCTCAGATTCGAAAAACAAACGTATATTAGTAGTGTCCTGAGTCGGGAATGCTAAAAAACCAACCCATTTTGTGATCTGATGTTTCCCTGGGGAGTTACACCCAAGTATATCTTAGAATTTGCAGAAAAACTCAATTCAACCAGAACGTGTTACTTTTGAACCAAAGCTCAGATTCGAAAAACAAACGTATATTAGTAGTGTCCTGAGTCGGGAATGCTAAAAAACCAAGCCAATTTGTGATCTGATGTTTCCCAGGGGAGTTACACCCCAGTATATCTTAGAATTTGCAGAAAAACTCAATTCAACCAGAACGTGTTACTTTTGAACCAAAGCTCAGATTCGAAAAACAAACGTATATTAGTAGTGTCCTGAGTCGGGAATGCTAAAAAACCAACCCATTTTGTGATCTGATGTTTCCCTGGGGAGTTACACCCAAGTATATCTTAGAATTTGCAGAAAAACTCAATTCAACCAGAACGTGTTACTTTTGAACCAAAGCTCAGATCCGAAAAACATACGTATATTAGTAGTGTCCTGAGTCGGGAATGCTAAAAAACCAACCCATTTTGTGATCTGATGTTTCCCTGGGGAGTTACACCAAAGTATATCTTAGAATTTGCAGAAAAACTCAATTCAACCAGAACGTGTTACTTTTGAACCAAAGCTCAGATTCGAAAAACAAACGTATATTAGTAGTGTCCTGAGTCGGGAATGCTAAAAAACCACTCCATTTTGTGATTTGATGTTTCCCTGGGGAGTTACACCAAAGTATATCTTAGAATTTGCAGAAAAACTCAATTCAACCAGAACGTGTTACTTTTGAACCAAAGCTCAGATTCGAAAAACAAACGTATATTAGTAGTGTCCTGAGTCGGGAATGCTAAAAAACCAACCCATTTTGTGATCTGATGTTTCTCTGGGGAGTTACACCCAAGTATATCTTAGAATTTGCAGAAAAACTCAATTGAACCAGAACGCGTTACTTTTGAACCAAAGCTCAGATTCGAAAAACAAACGTATATTAGTAGTGTCCTGAGTCGGGAATGCTAAAAAACCAACCCATTTTGTGATCTGAGGTTTCCCTGGGGAGTTACACCCAAGTATATCTTAGAATTTGCAGAAAAACTCAATTCAACCAGAACGTGTTACTTTTGAACCAAAGCTGAGATTCGAAAAACAAACGTATATTAGTAGTGTCCTGAGTCGGGAATGCTAAAAAACCAACCCAATTTGTGATCTGATGTTTCCCTGGGGAGTTACACCAAAGTATATCTTAGAATTTGCAGAAAAACTCAATTCAACCACAACGTGTTACTTTTGAACCAAAGCTCAGATTCGAAAAACAAACGTATATTACTGGTGTCCTGAGTCGGGAATGCTAAAAAACCAACCCATTTTGTGATCTGATGTTTCCCTGGGGAGTTACACCCAAGTATATCTTAGAATTTGCAGAAAAACTCAATTCAACCAGAACGTGTTACTTTTGAACCAAAGCTCAGATTCGAAAAACAAACGTATATTAGTAGTGTCCTGAGTCGGGAATGCTAAAAAACCAACCCAATTTGTGATATGATGTTTCCCAGGGGAGTTACACCCAAGTATATCTTAGAATTTGCAGAAAAACTCAATTCAACCAGAACGTGTTACTTTTGAACCAAAGCTCAGATTCGAAAAACAAACTTATATTAGTAGTGTCCTGAGTCGGGAATGCTAAAAAACCAACCCATTTTGTGATCTGATGTTTCCCTGGGGAGTTACACCCAAGTATATCTTAGAATTTGCAGAAAAACTCAATTCAACCAGAACGTGTTACTTTTGAACCAAAGCTCAGATTCGAAAAACAAACGTATATTAGTAGTGTCCTGAGTCGGGAATGCTAAAAAACCAACCCATTTTGTGATCTGATGTTTCCCTGGGGAGTTACACCCAAGTATATCTTAGAATTTGCAGAAAAACTCAATTCAACCAGAACGTGTTACTTTTGAACCAAAGCTCAGATTCGAAAAACATACGTATATTAGTAGTGTCCTGAGTCGGGAATGCTAAAAAACGAACCCATTTTGTGATCTGATGTTTCCCTGGGGAGTTACACCAAAGTATATCTTAGAATTTGCAGAAAAACTCAATTCAACCAGAACGTGTTACTTTTGAACCAAAGCTCAGATTCGAAAAACATACGTATATTAGTAGTGTCCTGAGTCGGGAATGCTAAAAAACCAACCCATTTTGTGATCTGATGTTTCCCTGGGGAGTTACACCCAAGTATATCTTAGAATTTGCAGAAAAACTCAATTCAACCAGAACGTGTTACTTTTGAACCAAAGCTCAGATTCGAAAAACAAACGTATATTAGTAGTGTCCTGAGTCGGGAATGCTAAAAAACCAACCCATTTTGTGATCTGATGTTTCCCTGGGGAGTTACACCAAAGTATATCTTAGAATTTGCAGAAAAACTCAATTCAACCAGAACGTGTTACTTTTGAACCAAAGCTCAGATTCGAAAAACAAACGTATATTAGTAGTGTCCTGTGTCGGGAATGCTAAAAAACCAACCCATTTTGTGATCTGATGTTTCCCTGGGGAGTTACACCAAAGTATATCTTAGAATTTGCAGAAAAACTCAATTCAACCAGAACGTGTTACTTTTGAACCAAAGCTGAGATTCGAAAAACAAACGTATATTATTAGTGTCCTGAGTCGGGAATGCTAAAAAACCACTCCATTTTGTGATTTGATGTTTCCCTGGGGAGTTACACCCAAGTATACCTTAGAATTTGCAGAAAAACTCAATTCAACCAGAACGTGTTACTTTTGAACCAAAGCTCAGATTCGAAAAACAAACGTATATTAGTAGTGTCCTGAGTCGGGAATGCTAAAAAACCAACCCATTTTGTGATCTGATGTTTCCCAGGGGAGTTACACCCCAGTATATCTTAGAATTTGCAGAAAAACTCAATTCAACCAGAACGTGTTACTTTTGAACCAAAGCTGAGATTCGAAAAACAAACGTATATTATTAGTGTCCTGAGTCGGGAATGCTAAAAAACCACTCCATTTTGTGATCTGATGTTTCCCTGGGGAGTTACACCCAAGTATATCTTAGAATTTGCAGAAAAACTCAATTCAACCAGAACGTGTTACTTTTGAACCAAAGCTCAGATCCGAAAAACATACGTATATTAGTAGTGTCCTGAGTCGGGAATGCTAAAAAACCAACCCATTTTGTGATCTGATGTTTCCCTGGGGAGTTACACCAAAGTATATCTTAGAATTTGCAGAAAAACTCAATTCAACCAGAACGTGTTACTTTTGAACCAAAGCTCAGATTCGAAAAACAAACGTATATTAGTAGTGTCCTGAGTCGGGAATGCTAAAAAACCACTCCATTTTGTGATTTGATGTTTCCCTGGGGAGTTACACCAAAGTATATCTTAGAATTTGCAGAAAAACTCAATTCAACCAGAACGTGTTACTTTTGAACCAAAGCTCAGATTCGAAAAACAAACGTATATTAGTAGTGTCCTGAGTCGGGAATGCTAAAAAACCAACCCATTTTGTGATCTGATGTTTCTCTGGGGAGTTACACCCAAGTATATCTTAGAATTTGCAGAAAAACTCAATTGAACCAGAACGCGTTACTTTTGAACCAAAGCTCAGATTCGAAAAACAAACGTATATTAGTAGTGTCCTGAGTCGGGAATGCTAAAAAACCAACCCATTTTGTGATCTGAGGTTTCCCTGGGGAGTTACACCCAAGTATATCTTAGAATTTGCAGAAAAACTCAATTCAACCAGAACGTGTTACTTTTGAACCAAAGCTGAGATTCGAAAAACAAACGTATATTAGTAGTGTCCTGAGTCGGGAATGCTAAAAAACCAACCCAATTTGTGATCTGATGTTTCCCTGGGGAGTTACACCAAAGTATATCTTAGAATTTGCAGAAAAACTCAATTCAACCACAACGTGTTACTTTTGAACCAAAGCTCAGATTCGAAAAACAAACGTATATTACTGGTGTCCTGAGTCGGGAATGCTAAAAAACCAACCCATTTTGTGATCTGATGTTTCCCTGGGGAGTTACACCCAAGTATATCTTAGAATTTGCAGAAAAACTCAATTCAACCAGAACGTGTTACTTTTGAACCAAAGCTCAGATTCGAAAAACAAACGTATATTAGTAGTGTCCTGAGTCGGGAATGCTAAAAAACCAACCCAATTTGTGATATGATGTTTCCCAGGGGAGTTACACCCAAGTATATCTTAGAATTTGCAGAAAAACTCAATTCAACCAGAACGTGTTACTTTTGAACCAAAGCTCAGATTCGAAAAACAAACTTATATTAGTAGTGTCCTGAGTCGGGAATGCTAAAAAACCAACCCATTTTGTGATCTGATGTTTCCCTGGGGAGTTACACCCAAGTATATCTTAGAATTTGCAGAAAAACTCAATTCAACCAGAACGTGTTACTTTTGAACCAAAGCTCAGATTCGAAAAACAAACGTATATTAGTAGTGTCCTGAGTCGGGAATGCTAAAAAACCAACCCATTTTGTGATCTGATGTTTCCCTGGGGAGTTACACCCAAGTATATCTTAGAATTTGCAGAAAAACTCAATTCAACCAGAACGTGTTACTTTTGAACCAAAGCTCAGATTCGAAAAACATACGTATATTAGTAGTGTCCTGAGTCGGGAATGCTAAAAAACGAACCCATTTTGTGATCTGATGTTTCCCTGGGGAGTTACACCAAAGTATATCTTAGAATTTGCAGAAAAACTCAATTCAACCAGAACGTGTTACTTTTGAACCAAAGCTCAGATTCGAAAAACATACGTATATTAGTAGTGTCCTGAGTCGGGAATGCTAAAAAACCAACCCATTTTGTGATCTGATGTTTCCCTGGGGAGTTACACCCAAGTATATCTTAGAATTTGCAGAAAAACTCAATTCAACCAGAACGTGTTACTTTTGAACCAAAGCTCAGATTCGAAAAACAAACGTATATTAGTAGTGTCCTGAGTCGGGAATGCTAAAAAACCAACCCATTTTGTGATCTGATGTTTCCCTGGGGAGTTACACCAAAGTATATCTTAGAATTTGCAGAAAAACTCAATTCAACCAGAACGTGTTACTTTTGAACCAAAGCTCAGATTCGAAAAACAAACGTATATTAGTAGTGTCCTGTGTCGGGAATGCTAAAAAACCAACCCATTTTGTGATCTGATGTTTCCCTGGGGAGTTACACCAAAGTATATCTTAGAATTTGCAGAAAAACTCAATTCAACCAGAACGTGTTACTTTTGAACCAAAGCTGAGATTCGAAAAACAAACGTATATTATTAGTGTCCTGAGTCGGGAATGCTAAAAAACCACTCCATTTTGTGATTTGATGTTTCCCTGGGGAGTTACACCAAAGTATATCTTAGAATTTGCAGAAAAACTCAATTCAACCAGAACGTGTTACTTTTGAACCAATGCTCAGATTCGAAAAACAAACGTATATTAGTAGTGTCCTGAGTCGGGAATGCTAAAAAACCAACCCATTTTGTGATCTGATGTTTCTCTGGGGAGTTACACCCAAGTATATCTTAGAATTTGCAGAAAAACTCAATTCAACCAGAACGTGTTACTTTTGAACCAAAGCTCAGATTCGAAAAACATACGTATATTAGTAGTGTCCTGAGTCGGGAATGCTAAAAAACCAACCCATTTTGTGATCTGATGTTTCCCTGGGGAGTTACACCCAAGTATATCTTAGAATTTGCAGAAAAAGTCAATTCAACCAGAACGTGTTACTTTTGAACCAAAGCTCAGATTCGAAAAACAAACGTATATTATTAGTGTCCTGAGTCGGGAATGCTAAAAAACCACTCCATTTTGTGATTTGATGTTTCCATGGGGAGTTACACCAAAGTATATCTTAGAATTTGCAGAAAAACTCAATTCAACCAGAACGTGTTACTTTTGAACCAAAGCTCAGATTCGAAAAACAAACGTATATTAGTAGTGTCCTGAGTCGGGAATGCTAAAAAACCAACCCATTTTGTGATCTGATGTTTCTCTGGGGAGTTACACCCAAGTATATCTTAGAATTTGCAGAAAAACTCAATTCAACCAGAACGTGTTACTTTTGAACCAAAGCTCAGATTCGAAAAACATACGTATATTAGTAGTGTCCTGAGTCGGGAATGCTAAAAAACCAACCCATTTTGTGATCTGATGTTTCCCTGGGGAGTTACACCCAAGTATATCTTAGAATTTGCAGAAAAAGTCAATTCAACCAGAACGTGTTACTTTTGAACCAAAGCTCAGATTCGAAAAACAAACGTATATTAGTAGTGTCCTGAGTCGGGAATGCTAAAAAACCACTCCATTTTGTGATTTGATGTTTCCCTGGGGAGTTACACCAAAGTATATCTTAGAATTTGCAGAAAAACTCAATTCAACCAGAACGTGTTACTTTTGAACCAAAGCTCAGATTCGAAAAACAAACGTATATTAGTAGTGTCCTGAGTCGGGAATGCTAAAAAACCAACCCATTTTGTGATCTGATGTTTCTCTGGGAGTTACACCCAAGTATATCTTAGAATTTGCAGAAAAACTCAATTGAACCAGAACGTGTTACTTTTGAACCAAAGCTCAGATTCGAAAAACAAACGTATATTAGTAGTGTCCTGAGTCGGGAATGCTAAAAAACCAACCCATTTTGTGATCTGAGGTTTCCCTGGGGAGTTACACCCAAGTATATCTTAGAATTTGCAGAAAAACTCAATTCAACCAGAACGTGTTACTTTTGAACCAAAGCTGAGATTCGAAAAACAAACGTATATTAGTAGTGTCCTGAGTCGGGAATGCTAAAAAACCAACCCAATTTGTGATCTGATGTTTCCCTGGGGAGTTACACCAAAGTATATCTTAGAATTTGCAGAAAAACTCAATTCAACCAGAACGTGTTACTTTTGAACCAAAGCTCAGATTCGAAAAACAAACGTATATTAGTAGTGTCCTGAGTCGGGAATGCTAAAAAACCAACCCATTTTGTGATCTGATGTTTCCCTGGGGAGTTACACCCAAGTATATCTTAGAATTTGCAGAAAAACTCAATTCAACCAGAACGTGTTACTTTTGAACCAAAGCTCAGATTCGAAAAACAAACGTATATTAGTAGTGTCCTGAGTCGGGAATGCTAAAAAACCAAGCCAATTTGTGATCTGATGTTTCCCAGGGGAGTTACACCCCAGTATATCTTAGAATTTGCAGAAAAACTCAATTCAACCAGAACGTGTTACTTTTGAACCAAAGCTCAGATTCGAAAAACAAACGTATATTAGTAGTGTCCTGAGTCGGGAATGCTAAAAAACCAACCCATTTTGTGATCTGATGTTTCCCTGGGGAGTTACACCAAGTATATCTTAGAATTTGCAGAAAAACTCAATTCAACCAGAACGTGTTACTTTTGAACCAAAGCTCAGATCCGAAAAACATACGTATATTAGTAGTGTCCTGAGTCGGGAATGCTAAAAAACCAACCCATTTTGTGATCTGATGTTTCCCTGGGGAGTTACACCAAAGTATATCTTAGAATTTGCAGAAAAACTCAATTCAACCAGAACGTGTTACTTTTGAACCAAAGCTCAGATTCGAAAAACAAACGTATATTAGTAGTGTCCTGAGTCGGGAATGCTAAAAAACCACTCCATTTTGTGATTTGATGTTTCCCTGGGGAGTTACACCAAAGTATATCTTAGAATTTGCAGAAAAACTCAATTCAACCAGAACGTGTTACTTTTGAACCAAAGCTCAGATTCGAAAAACAAACGTATATTAGTAGTGTCCTGAGTCGGGAATGCTAAAAAACCAACCCATTTTGTGATCTGATGTTTCTCTGGGGAGTTACACCCAAGTATATCTTAGAATTTGCAGAAAAACTCAATTGAACCAGAACGCGTTACTTTTGAACCAAAGCTCAGATTCGAAAAACAAACGTATATTAGTAGTGTCCTGAGTCGGGAATGCTAAAAAACCAACCCATTTTGTGATCTGAGGTTTCCCTGGGGAGTTACACCAAGTATATCTTAGAATTTGCAGAAAAACTCAATTCAACCAGAACGTGTTACTTTTGAACCAAAGCTGAGATTCGAAAAACAAACGTATATTAGTAGTGTCCTGAGTCGGAATGCTAAAAAACCAACCCAATTTGTGATCTGATGTTTCCCTGGGGAGTTACACCAAAGTATATCTTAGAATTTGCAGAAAAACTCAATTCAACCACAACGTGTTACTTTTGAACCAAAGCTCAGATTCGAAAAACAAACGTATATTACTGGTGTCCTGAGTCGGGAATGCTAAAAAACCAACCCATTTTGTGATCTGATGTTTCCCTGGGGAGTTACACCCAAGTATATCTTAGAATTTGCAGAAAAACTCAATTCAACCAGAACGTGTTACTTTTGAACCAAAGCTCAGATTCGAAAAACAAACGTATATTAGTAGTGTCCTGAGTCGGGAATGCTAAAAAACCAACCCAATTTGTGATATGATGTTTCCCAGGGGAGTTACACCCAAGTATATCTTAGAATTTGCAGAAAAACTCAATTCAACCAGAACGTGTTACTTTTGAACCAAAGCTCAGATTCGAAAAACAAACTTATATTAGTAGTGTCCTGAGTCGGGAATGCTAAAAAACCAACCCATTTTGTGATCTGATGTTTCCCTGGGGAGTTACACCCAAGTATATCTTAGAATTTGCAGAAAAACTCAATTCAACCAGAACGTGTTACTTTTGAACCAAAAGCTCAGATTCGAAAAACAAACGTATATTAGTAGTGTCCTGAGTCGGGAATGCTAAAAAACCAACCCATTTTGTGATCTGATGTTTCCCTGGGGAGTTACACCCAAGTATATCTTAGAATTTGCAGAAAACTCAATTCAACCAGAACGTGTTACTTTTGAACCAAAGCTCAGATTCGAAAAACATACGTATATTAGTAGTGTCCTGAGTCGGGAATGCTAAAAAACGAACCCATTTTGTGATCTGATGTTTCCCTGGGGAGTTACACCAAAGTATATCTTAGAATTTGCAGAAAAACTCAATTCAACAGAACGTGTTACTTTTGAACCAAAGCTCAGATTCGAAAAACATACGTATATTAGTAGTGTCCTGAGTCGGGAATGCTAAAAAACCAACCCATTTTGTGATCTGATGTTTCCCTGGGGAGTTACACCCAAGTATATCTTAGAATTTGCAGAAAAACTCAATTCAACCAGAACGTGTTACTTTTGAACCAAAGCTCAGATTCGAAAAACAAACGTATATTAGTAGTGTCCTGAGTCGGGAATGCTAAAAAACCAACCCATTTTGTGATCTGATGTTTCCCTGGGGAGTTACACCAAAGTATATCTTAGAATTTGCAGAAAAACTCAATTCAACCAGAACGTGTTACTTTTGAACCAAAGCTCAGATTCGAAAAACAAACGTATATTAGTAGTGTCCTGTGTCGGGAATGCTAAAAAACCAACCCATTTTGTGATCTGATGTTTCCCTGGGGAGTTACACCAAAGTATATCTTAGAATTTGCAGAAAAACTCAATTCAACCAGAACGTGTTACTTTTGAACCAAAGCTGAGATTCGAAAAACAAACGTATATTATTAGTGTCCTGAGTCGGGAATGCTAAAAAACACTCCATTTTGTGATTTGATGTTTCCCTGGGGAGTTACACCAAAGTATATCTTAGAATTTGCAGAAAAACTCAATTCAACCAGAACGTGTTACTTTTGAACCAATGCTCAGATTCGAAAAACAAACGTATATTAGTAGTGTCCTGAGTCGGGAATGCTAAAAAACCAACCCATTTTGTGATCTGATGTTTCTCTGGGGAGTTACACCCAAGTATATCTTAGAATTTGCAGAAAAACTCAATTCAACCAGAACGTGTTACTTTTGAACCAAAGCTCAGATTCGAAAAACATACGTATATTAGTAGTGTCCTGAGTCGGGAATGCTAAAAACCAACCCATTTTGTGATCTGATGTTTCCCTGGGGAGTTACACCCAAGTATATCTTAGAATTTGCAGAAAAAGTCAATTCAACCAGAACGTGTTACTTTTGAACCAAAGCTCAGATTCGAAAAACAAACGTATATTATTAGTGTCCTGAGTCGGGAATGCTAAAAAACCACTCCATTTTGTGATTTGATGTTTCCATGGGGAGTTACACCAAAGTATATCTTAGAATTTGCAGAAAAACTCAATTCAACCAGAACGTGTTACTTTTGAACCAAAGCTCAGATTCGAAAAACAAACGTATATTAGTAGTGTCCTGAGTCGGGAATGCTAAAAAACCAACCCATTTTGTGATCTGATGTTTCTCTGGGGAGTTACACCCAAGTATATCTTAGAATTTGCAGAAAAACTCAATTCAACCAGAACGTGTTACTTTTGAACCAAAGCTCAGATTCGAAAAACATACGTATATTAGTAGTGTCCTGAGTCGGGAATGCTAAAAACCAACCCATTTTGTGATCTGATGTTCCCTGGGGAGTTACACCCAAGTATATCTTAGAATTTGCAGAAAAAGTCAATTCAACCAGAACGTGTTACTTTTGAACCAAAGCTCAGATTCGAAAAACAAACGTATATTAGTAGTGTCCTGAGTCGGGAATGCTAAAAAACCACTCCATTTTGTGATTTGATGTTTCCCTGGGGAGTTACACCAAAGTATATCTTAGAATTTGCAGAAAAACTCAATTCAACCAGAACGTGTTACTTTTGAACCAAAGCTCAGATTCGAAAAACAAACGTATATTAGTAGTGTCCTGAGTCGGGAATGCTAAAAAACCAACCCATTTTGTGATCTGATGTTTCTCTGGGGAGTTACACCCAAGTATATCTTAGAATTTGCAGAAAAACTCAATTGAACCAGAACGCGTTACTTTTGAACCAAAGCTCAGATTCGAAAAACAAACGTATATTAGTAGTGTCCTGAGTCGGGAATGCTAAAAAACCAACCCATTTTGTGATCTGAGGTTTCCCTGGGGAGTTACACCCAAGTATATCTTAGAATTTGCAGAAAAACTCAATTCAACCAGAACGTGTTACTTTTGAACCAAAGCTGAGATTCGAAAAACAAACGTATATTAGTAGTGTCCTGAGTCGGGAATGCTAAAAAACCAACCCAATTTGTGATCTGATGTTTCCCTGGGGAGTTACACCAAAGTATATCTTAGAATTTGCAGAAAAACTCAATTCAACCAGAACGTGTTACTTTTGAACCAAAGCTCAGATTCGAAAAACAAACGTATATTACTGGTGTCCTGAGTCGGGAATGCTAAAAAACCAACCCATTTTTTGATCTGATGTTTCCCTGGGGAGTTACACCCAAGTATATCTTAGAATTTGCAGAAAAACTCAATTCAACCAGAACGTGTTACTTTTGAACCAAAGCTCAGATTCGAAAAACAAACGTATATTAGTAGTGTCCTGAGTCGGGAATGCTAAAAAACCAACCAATTTGTGATATGATGTTTCCCAGGGGAGTTACACCCAAGTATATCTTAGAATTTGCAGAAAAACTCAATTCAACCAGAACGTGTTACTTTTGAACCAAAGCTCAGATTCGAAAAACAAACGTATATTAGTAGTGTCCTGAGTCGGGAATGCTAAAAAACCAACCCATTTTGTGATCTGATGTTTCCCTGGGGAGTTACACCCAAGTATATCTTAGAATTTGCAGAAAAACTCAATTCAACCAGAACGTGTTACTTTTGAACCAAAGCTCAGATTCGAAAAAACAGTATATTAGTAGTGTCCTGAGTCGGGAATGCTAAAAAACCAACCCATTTTGTGATCTGATGTTTCCCTGGGAGTTACACCCAAGTATATCTTAGAATTTGCAGAAAAACTCAATTCAACCAGAACGTGTTACTTTTGAACCAAAGCTCAGATTCGAAAAACAAACGTATATTAGTAGTGTCCTGAGTCGGGAATGCTAAAAAACCAACCCATTTTGTGATCTGATGTTTCCCTGGGGAGTTACACCCAAGTATATCTTAGAATTTGCAGAAAAACTCAATTCAACCAGAACGTGTTACTTTTGAACCAAAGCTCAGATTCGAAAAACATACGTATATTAGTAGTGTCCTGAGTCGGGAATGCTAAAAAACGAACCCATTTTGTGATCTGATGTTTCCCTGGGGAGTTACACCAAAGTATATCTTAGAATTTGCAGAAAAACTCAATTCAACCAGAACGTGTTACTTTTGAACCAAAGCTCAGATTCGAAAAACATACGTATATTAGTAGTGTCCTGAGTCGGGAATGCTAAAAAACCAACCCATTTTGTGATCTGATGTTTCCCTGGGGAGTTACACCAAAGTATATCTTAGAATTTGCAGAAAAACTCAATTCAACCAGAACGTGTTACTTTTGAACCAAAGCTCAGATTCGAAAAACAAACGTATATTAGTAGTGTCCTGTGTCGGGAATGCTAAAAAACCAACCCATTTTGTGATCTGATGTTTCCCTGGGAGTTACACCAAAGTATATCTTAGAATTTGCAGAAAAACTCAATTCAACCAGAACGTGTTACTTTTGAACCAAAGCTGAGATTCGAAAAACAAACGTATATTATTAGTGTCCTGAGTCGGGAATGCTAAAAAACCACTCCATTTTGTGATTTGATGTTTCCCTGGGGAGTTACACCAAAGTATATCTTAGAATTTGCAGAAAAACTCAATTCAACCAGAACGTGTTACTTTTGAACCAAAGCTCAGATTCGAAAAACAAACGTATATTAGTAGTGTCCTGAGTCGGGAATGCTAAAAAACCAACCCATTTTGTGATCTGATGTTTCTCTGGGGAGTTACACCAAAGTATATCTTAGAATTTGCAGAAAAACTCAATTCAACCAGAACGTGTTACTTTTGAACCAAAGCTGAGATTCGAAAAACAAACGTATATTATTAGTGTCCTGAGTCGGGAATGCTAAAAAACCACTCCATTTTGTGATTTGATGTTTCCCTGGGGAGTTACACCAAAGTATATCTTAGAATTTGCAGAAAAACTCAATTCAACCAGAACGTGTTACTTTTGAACCAAAGCTCAGATTCGAAAAACAAACGTATATTAGTAGTGTCCTGAGTCGGGAATGCTAAAAAACCAACCCATTTTGTGATCTGATGTTTCTCTGGGGAGTTACACCCAAGTATATCTTAGAATTTGCAGAAAAACTCAATTCAACCAGAACGTGTTACTTTTGAACCAAAGCTCAGATTCGAAAAACATACGTATATTAGTAGTGTCCTGAGTCGGGAATGCTAAAAAACCAACCCATTTTGTGATCTGATGTTTCCCTGGGGAGTTACACCCAAGTATATCTTAGAATTTGCAGAAAAAGTCAATTCAACCAGAACGTGTTACTTTTGAACCAAAGCTCAGATTCGAAAAACAAACGTATATTAGTAGTGTCCTGAGTCCGGGAATGCTAAAAAACCACTCCATTTTGTGATTTGATGTTTCCTGGGGAGTTACACCAAAGTATATCTTAGAATTTGCAGAAAAACTCAATTCAACCAGAACGTGTTACTTTTGAACCAAAGCTCAGATTCGAAAAACAAACGTATATTAGTAGTGTCCTGAGTCGGGAATGCTAAAAACCAACCCAATTTGTGATCTGATGTTTCCCTGGGGAGTTACACCCAAGTATATCTTAGAATTTGCAGAAAAACTCAATTCAACCAGAACGTGTTACTTTTGAACCAAAGCTCAGATTCGAAAAACAAACGTATATTAGTAGTGTCCTGAGTCGGGAATGCTAAAAAACCAACCCATTTTGTGATCTGATGTTTCCCTGGGGAGTTACACCCAAGTATATCTTAGAATTTGCAGAAAAACTCAATTCAACCAGAACGTGTTACTTTTGAACCAAAGCTCAGATTCGAAAAACAAACGTATATTAGTAGTGTCCTGAGTCGGGAATGCTAAAAAACCAACCCATTTGTGATATGATGTTTCCCAGGGGGAGTTACACCCAAGTATATCTTAGAATTTGCAGAAAAACTCAATTCAACCAGAACGTGTTACTTTTGAACCAAAGCTCAGATTCGAAAAACAAACGTATATTAGTAGTGTCCTGAGTCGGGAATGCTAAAAACCACCCATTTGTGATCTGATGTTTCCCTGGGGAGTTAACCCAAGTATATCTTAGAATTTGCAGAAAAACT